>NC_058026.1:4737259-4879759 GCF_019176455.1 Solea senegalensis | reverse complement strand
GAGTCACACGGCAGCGAATGGAGGCGTGTGCACAGTGGAAGAGCGCGACGCCTACGGACGCGAACAACATCCGGGAATATTTACAGTTGTGGCCGCGCAAACGGATTATCTCCATAAAACCAGATTAAAAACTCAACACACACACTCTCTCTCTCACACACACACACAGTCGCATATACAAGAATTTATAAATCCATCTCTTTATGGAGAGACACCCAAACACTGAGCTACACTGTATTGCAGTTGGTGTCATAAAAGGCATGTACAGTTAATAAAAATAAAAAAAAAAAACCACATATTTTTTTAAATCCATTGACGACTGGCCGTGTAATCCTCAGCAACTTCTTTTTTCTTTTCTTTTTTTTTTTTTAAATCATGTAACAACTGCCCCTACTGACGACTACATTCAATAACGGGTCGAAAACAAACCTTGTAGAAAAGAAAATAAATCAATTATGGTATTAAAAAATAAGAGTACAGTGTAAATATATATTCATATTTATAATTTTCTAACTGTATTTACAAGAAGAGAATGAATGAATGAATGAATGATGCTCTTTAGTGTCTGGGTTTGGTGTAGAAAGCGGAACGTTGTCCTCCACTAATGACGGCAAAAAAACAAAAAAACATAATCACAGTGGGTCCAGACCACGGAATGACCAAAGTGAAGCGTTCCTGCGACGCCGCGACCAATCGCCTCCTCCCCGTTAATACAAAGTGCCCCATTAACACCCGTCACCGCCGCGAACCCGGGAAAAAAAACGCGGCACTCTTCAGTCCACGCGAGGTGACTCCCAGCTCCTTCCTCGCAGAGTGTTTTTTTTTGTTTTTTTGTTATAGCTTCATCTCTGGGAATACCGGGTGGGGGTTAGGGGGTAAAGAGTCCTACCCCGCGAGGCAGGGAGCAAAAGGAAATGTCAAAAGTTTGTCTGAGCGGAGAGATGAGGTATCAGCGTTTCTTAATAGCTGCCCCGTTGGAGTGGGGGGGGAACTTTGGCAGGCACGGCTCCTCGGCGCCGGCGTCGTGGCAGAAGACCGAGTCCTCGCCGGAGGAGCAGGTGGAGCTGCGGGTGTCGGGGTAACTGGGGGAGTATTGGTCCAGAGGCACGGAGAGCTCCAAATACTCCTGGCGAGCACAAGGGAAGGAAAGAGAAATCAACATTTGTGTTCCGTTTCCCACATTTCTGCGACTTGGAGTAAAACAGACCTGGTTGGAAGTCATGGCCAGACAGCGATCTAGATCCTCTACCAGCTGTTTGAATGTGGGTCTGTGTGAAGGCACGGCGTGCCAGCAGTCCCTCATCATCATATACCTGCAGACATTCACAAAAATGACCGTCAAGGTCCAGATCGATACGATAGAAATCGGCGTGCCGAGCGTCCAGAACCCTGTCGTCGGCAGCCTCATAAACAAAGGCTGAACAATATGTTCCACTGGCCGCTGACTCAGCCCTGGAGCAGGTCATTACACTGGTCATCAAACAATAGTGTGGACCGGCGCGACGTTGCTAAGCACCTGGAATTTCTCTGATATACAAGATCGAGTGGAATATAAATATTGATGCCAACTGTTTTGGGGGCAACGCTGAGACACAGAGCAGAATCTGACTCTTAATGATTCAGGTTTATAGTGTGAACGTTTTCTTTGGTGTCAAATGAAGGGAGTAAAAAATGCTAAATTCTAATCGTTTCAGCAGACGTGGGTTCTTATTTTGTTACGCCGTCACTCAGTGACTCTCGAACACTTTAAATAACAAGGAAATGTAAGAGACAGCCGTCAGTCTTGTGTTAGTTGAAAACATCTCATTCCAACTGAAATGCTGCTAAATTTCATTTCTACCAGGCCGGTACACAGAAGAAGAAGAAGAAGAAGAAGAAGAAGAAGAAGAAGAAGAAAAGAGAATTATAATAATAACAATAATAATAATAATAATAAAAATAATAATAATAACAATAATGATAACAATAATAACAACAACAACAATAATAATAATAATAATGATAACAATAATAATAATAATGACAATATGATAACAATAATAATAAGAAGAAGAGAAATTAGAAGAATAAGAAAAAATAAGAATAAGAGAATGAGAATGAGGTCATGGTCCCAATGCCATACGAATTTCGGCCTGCTCCATAGGCATGTGAACTGAGGGGGGCGCTACTGAGCCATTTCGCATCGGTTTTTCGCATTAAAATAAATAAATAAATAAATGAATAAATGAATAATGAAATTAAAATAAAATAAAGTGAAATAAAACAAAATCAAATAAAGTGAAATAAAATAAAATATAGTGAAATAAAATAAAATAAAGTGAAATAAAATAAAATAAAATAAAATAAAATAAAATAAAATAAAATAAAATATAATAAAATAATTTGAGGCACCTGGAAATAAAAAAATTATTTGAGCAATTTCAATAGGTCCTCGTACCACTGTGTGAGTGCTCGGGCCCGAAAAAGAAAAAGAAACAGCGAGTGGTGTGTTTTTGGACCGCTCAGTCTGAGTCTACCATATTCTCAAATGAATGGACAGTAGAAAGACAGTGAATGACGCTGGACAAGCTTAATCAAACATAATCCGTCGACCGGGAAAAGCCTAATCCCAACAAATTGCCGCCAAGTGCAGTGGAGACACATTTCATTCACTAAATTGATTCCCTGTCGTCCAATTACACGGCTTAAATTTGTACGGCGCGATTCCTTACAGCTCGTGTGTGCACGTCGACGGCTTGTCCATGCGGTGACCCTCCTTCAGCAGCTTGAACAGCTCCTCCACGGGGACGCCGGGGTACGGCGAGCCTCCCAGGGTGAAGATCTCCCAAAGCAGCACCCCGAACGACCAGCTGCAGACACAAGCACACGTTCACCTCACGTTCCATCGAGGCTGAAGTGGAGAAAGCTTAAAAACTGAACGCGGGTACTCACACATCACTTTGGTGCGTGTATATCCGGTCAAACAGAGCCTCGGGGGCCATCCACTTGACTGGCAAGCGACCCTGCAGGAAAAGGAAGGAAAGGCTCGCGCGTTACAGCTTTGAGCGGCAGTTTTATCCACCGCTAACGTCCGCGGATTGACGGGGAGAACTCACATTGGTCGTCTTCTTATAGTAATCGATGTGGTGAATGTCTCTCGCGAGGCCGAAGTCGGCTATTTTCATCACGCTGTCCTCGGTCACCAGGACGTTGCGGGCGGCGAGGTCTCTGTGGATGCACTGCACACACACACACACGTTACAACAGATCTGCTTTAAATACAAAGTCTGACGCATCAAAACACGTGTTTACCTTTTTAGAAGCCAAATACTCCATGCCTCGAGCCACTTGGTAAGCACAGGACACCAGGTCTTTGATGGACATGTTCTCCACAGGGACCTGGTCTGGGTTGTAGCAGTACTCCATGCCCGGGGGCCGCCGAGCTCTCAAGTACTCGCGCAGGTTCCCCTTGGATGCGTATTCCACGATCACATACAGGGGACCTAGGAAAATGGCGATTGTCGATTGTTATTTTTGCAGTGAACAAACATCACATCACATCATTAGAGACTCATTTGAAAATGATGGTGCAACAGTAGACAAGGTCACAAGGTCAACTATAGCAGTGGTCCCCAACCCCTGGGTCAATTGGGACGCTGGCGCTCGGCTGCGCTCGGTACAGTATCGTTGGCGCGATGTTAACGAGGAACGCTGCTAATAAAGTTGCATACACAGTGGATTCGCTTTTATTATTATACTTATATACAATAATAATAAAAAAAGTTTTTATTTTGTTGTATTTATCCGCCACACCTTAAAGGCCGGTCTGTGAAAATATTGTCTCGACATTCAACGCAAAAAAAGGTCTACGGGAATCTTTGTGTCCCAAGTCAGGCATCAAAACAACATCGATTGTAGAATATTTAAAAGAAAAAGAAACATTATTACATGAGATACCATAAGAATACAAAGTGCTACACTCTAACTATGAAATATGAATTGTTTGTAAAAAACACACGGACATACCAGGAAAAACAAACACTCCTCAGTACTCAATACAGACGTGTCTTAGCTCCTCACAGTCGAGCGTCATGAATCATTCATTCATGCAACAAACAAAAAAACTCTCTGGTCCTACCGTCCTGTGTGCAGGCTCCCAGCAGATTAATGATGTTCTTGTGCTTCCCAATGATCTTCATCATCTCCATCTCTGAGATCAGGTCTGACAGGTCTTTCTCTGTGGCATCAGCTGGAAAAGGAAGGAAGACAGGGGGGTGGAGTCATAATGAGATGGTGAAAAAGACTCAATTTATCAATCCAAAACTAGAACACATGAAGAACTAACTTACATTTCAACATTTTGACGGCAACCTTGGTCACACGGTTTGGCTTCTCCTTGTCAAGACCCAGCACCTCCCCCATCACCACCTGACCGAAGCAGCCTTCACCAAGGGGCTTCCCGAGGACGAGTCTGCGAGAGACGGAGAACGCGTGAAGAGTTCATCTTCAAATCTCAGGTGTTTACACTGCAAAAACTTAGATTTATCTCATTTCTAGTCAAAATATCTCACCCACACTTAATATAAGACACAATCACAATCAAAGAGTAAGATTTAAGTGAGATAAAGGAGCTTGTTTTTGACACGTCAGAAGGTTTTTAAGCTCAGGAATGTCAGGAATGCTAACTTCAAGACATTTTGTCTCAAAATGCCAGTTTGGACTCAAATCTAGAACAGTGTCACAATTATAGAACTAAAAATTTGTTAAATACACTTAAAACAAACAGGATGACAATTAAAAGATGCTACTTTTGAGGGGAAAATACTATTTCTGAGCATCACAAGCTTATTATGAATCACAATTAGTCAAATATAGCTAGAAATGAGTCACCCTTATCTTGTAAGGCTTAAATATAATTTTTTTCATTTATTACAAGCAAAAAACATCTTATATTGTTGTTTTTTTTTGCTTATTTATTTATTTATCTACCGCTAGGATGTAAGTTTTCTGGAGGACAAACCTGCTGCGAGAAAACTCCCAGCGAGGATCCTGGGGCAGTTCGTACTCCGACACCCCCGACAGCATCGGAGATCCACTCGAGGAGAGGCGGGAGGGGCGAACCAGCATCACTCCGGAGTGGATGGAGGCACTCGAGTCCACGGACACCTGAAGTGAATTAGACTGACATTATTCCCCTCGTAATGAAACGGACGTCGGGGGTACGAGCCGATAACAGTGGAGAAGAAATAGTTAAACATCCACCCACACCACATGGCTTCTAACCCTCCTTTGAATAGATGTACTTACCTGCTGCACAAGACCTCCAGGCTCTACAATGAACCTGAAAGCGCTTTTAAGTGCTTTTATTATGATTAACTGCAGAGAAATTGTTCAAACAAGTCAAAATACATCATAAACAAGGTCCAGTGTGCAAGAATTATTGTAACAAACACATCAGGAGTAAACCTTAAGTACTTAAATACCATTTTTTCTTTTATTTTAAAGCATTTATACAGTATGCAAACATATTTATGGGTAGTTTATTCAATTTCAGCCCAAAGAAAAATCCTATTAAATGTTACACACCGGACCTTTTAGTGCTTATCTAAGAAGGAAGAGGTGAAAAAGGTATAAATATTCCAAACCCCCTATCTACTTTCTGTTACCTGTCTGCGCAGCGGGATGCTCTTGGCCAGCTTGTGCACGGCCAGCTGACTGTTGAAGTCGCTCTTCTTGGACGACGTGCGGATCTTGACGATGACGGCGATGGCGATCATGACGGCGATGAAGAAGAAGCCCACGCAGTAGATCACCACCTCCAGGTACGTGTGGCTGGCCGGCGGGTAGTGCGTGACGGCTACGTGGTGGAGGGAGCGCAAGGCGACAGGGAAGGGGGGGGGGAGGTGAGGGGCTGGGGTCACTTCACATACTCAAGACACACCATGTACATAACAACACAAATAAACACAACTAAAACGCACACACTGTGGCTAAAAGCCAGAGCCTTTGACACGGACACAAACTCCCCGAGCGTCGGGTTTCACTCCGTCATTGAATCGCAGCTTAATCCAAATTGGGACAAACCCAAAGAGCCCAGATCTGGCATTTCACTCATTGTTTGTGTGTGTGTGTGTGTGTGCATCAGTGCACAAAGGGTCTGACTTTTACACAAATCAACATTTCACACACAGTGTTTTGAACTCGCTCGTCTACAAGTTGGGCCTCTTATCAGCCCAACACAGCGATAGCAAGTGCCCATATAATGTGGTTTTTTTTTTTTCCCCGTGCAGTGTCAAATCACATCTGTGCATGTTACAGCACGTTTTAAGGTGGAATGCCAAAATGAGTCGACACAGAAAACGCTGCTCCCAAAGAGCCTGAGACTACGTGAAAACATCAACGCTCCAACTTCACTGAATCACATATAAAACGGCTGCTAATTTGCAGATTTTGAAAATTGTAGAACTTCAATCTAGACCCCAAATTAACCCGTGAATCATGAAACCCGTAAATGTACAAAATATAGGCACTTTATTTAATATCCAGTATATCTACTTCCTTTTTCATTGTATTATTTTTTTTTTTGGCGTGTTGGTGCTGGTAGTGCAATCCTTATATGATTATTAAATGAAAACCTATTTATTGATGTGCTCATTTTTATTCTTTTTTTTTTTAAAAACTGCTAACATTTGAGAAACTATTCAATTCAGATCTTGTTTTTTTCCTCCCACTCAGTGAAAACACCGACATTTATTCGTACCAACACAGGGGTGTAACGGCCTCCAGGTCACAGTGGAAATGACACCTTGGCTGGGATGTGCCCTCGTGTACAGGTAACTTTTTTTTAATCACATTAAGCTCATTTTATTATGAATTATTTTCTTTAATCGCTGGGGTAACCCTTTAGATTAGGGAACACATATTCACCATTAACTAGGCGCTTACTTACATGCATATAAGTAGCAAGACCTTTATTAGTAATTATAAAGCACGTATTAACACCTTAATCTTAATTCATGTCGTAATAGAGGTAAAATAAGATTATGTAGTATAAGGTGTTGCTTAATAATTACTAATAAAGGGCTAGTGTGCTATTTCTGCATGTTAGTGAGCACCTAGTTAATAGTGAATATGTGTTCCCTGATCTAAAGTGTTAGCATCGCTGGAGACGGAACAGCACATCCCAAACCGAGGGGTCCCAAACTGACCGAAGGGGCGCCTTTATACCCCCCCAAAAACCAACACCGGCGACACAAGCTGAGCTGCACTTGTGCGAAAGAGGCTGACTTGACAAGCGGCGCGATCGCTGGACGAATGCCCATCCCCGGACCTTCAGGAATGAGACACCGAGCCAATTATCAACGCCGGCCACTGTGCTCGCCAGCAGGAAATGACATCGGGAGTGCGTGTCATTTGCGGCGCTTGTCAAAGGAAATCAGCTTCACA
The DNA here is from genome assembly GCF_019176455.1 of Solea senegalensis. Taxonomy (NCBI): domain Eukaryota; kingdom Metazoa; phylum Chordata; class Actinopteri; order Pleuronectiformes; family Soleidae; genus Solea; species Solea senegalensis. The sequence goes on along the minus strand of NC_058026.1, from coordinate 4,872,334 downwards.
CCAAAAATCGAATGCAAACGCCAATTAGGGAGCAGAAGAGCAGCAGAGGCGGTTCAAAGTAAAATCGCATGAGCGCTGCCAAACAACCCCTGGTGAGAATGCAATGAGAAGTCTTTTCTTTTTTTAGTAAACCATCAGGGGCAATTTGGGATTCAAAAACAGACCGGAAGCCAGGGATTGAACCACTCAGGTTTTTAAAACCTTACCGGCTAGCTGGTTGACGGGCAGCACATGGGTTGTTTGGCGCGCTGCGATTTTATTTATGAAACGGCACAGACATGGCCCCGACCTCGTCCATCTACAGAGTCTAGATGGAGCAGGAGCCATGCTGAGAACAGGAGAAGGTGGGGGGGGGGGAGGGTTTTAGTTGCACTGGCTTCCTTTGACATTTTCTCAAAATTAACAAATGAAGTCAGAAAAAGGACCTCGCTCTGGAAAATGTGACGGCGGAGAGCCAGGCTGGGGTTCGGAGGGAGAAGTTGGAAAAAGAGACAGAACTACTGATACCTTCGTAAACGGTCAACCATGCAGAGTGATGAGAGAACCCGATAGAATTTCCCGCCAAGCAGGTATACTCCCCAGCGTCATCAAAAGACACATTTCTCAGTTGGAGGATTTCCATTTCCTTGTCCGTGGTGTTAAGGCCAGCGGTCTAGAAAATAAAGGAAGCAGACCCAACAACGGGGCGAAGAGGGGGGGAAAAGGAACCATGAGTAAAGGATTCTGAAAGAGAAAGGCGATGGAGGAGCGTTCTCCTCCACGATCCAACACCATCTGCCCAAAAGGAACCACAGAGCGCCCCCTGCAGGGGTCTCCCAGTATCTGTTAGTGGAGGAGTTGGTTAGGTTGAGTCTGCACTGCTGAACCATACAGTGGTTCACCCCATCACCACATCAAATACCTCAGTCTCATCTCTACATGCAAGAGATGGGCAACATGGAAAATTCCACGGCAGAACAGGTCGCGCTCGGATTTTTGCTGACGACAAACAACAGGAGGGTCTGTGAAGCATACGTGAGCAGGGGGGAGGACAGCTGGAAAAGAGGAGGAGGAGGAGGAGGAGGGGGAGAGAGAGAGAGACTCTGTGAGCCAAGCACACAGGACTTTGAAGGGCAAGGGAGCGAGAGTAATAGAAGAAGATGGCAAGAGAGGCCCTTATTAGGAGGGCACAGCACAGGCATGGAGCAGGAATGAAAACAGGTCCAACATAAACCGGAGACTGAACACTTTCAACTGTTCTGCTGGGAATTTTCCATAGCGTCATTTACAGTCAGGAGCACTGAGGCAGGAGGGAGAGACGAAGGGAGGGAGGGAGGGAGGGAGGAGAGAAACAACTGAGGTTTTTCTCAAGTTATATGCTCTTAGGTTTCCCAGGTGGTCCCAGATGTACTTCCAGTGTGGCGTCCCTATGCAGCTGCGTGGTGGTGGTGGTGGTGGTTACCTGTGGGCTTATATTTGGTGACAGTCAGCCAGGCCGACTGATTGGCCTCTCCTATATAATTGGAAACTTTACATATATATTCTCCGCTCTCCTCCTCGGTCACATTGTAGAGGGTCAGCACCTGAGCGTCCAAGCTATTGACCCCAGAATGCTGGAAATAAAAATAGAGTCGTTTGCAGCACAGACAAAAGAAGCAGAACACAACAGCGTGGATTGGTTCATGTCGGTTATTTACAACAGCAGTATTTAACTGATTTGGACCACACGTCACACCCTGGACCTTTAAAACGGAGACATTATGACCTTGTTTTTAATCCAAACTTAAGCCATTCTCATTTACAGCAAGTGACACGGCAATCAGGGGGAAAACAAACAAACGCACAACAAAAATATGCATTACAAAAAATAAAAACACACAAGCTGGGTTAAACTGTACACATACCTTAAGGACACGGACGTACGGCAAACCATCGGGACCCACGCGGCTCCCGTTGACCTCGATGTGCTTCAGCCACTGTATGTGAGGCTGAGGGTCACTGAACACCTTGCACTCGAACTCCACGTCGCTTCCCACGGGCACGGTGCGATTGGCCGGCAGACCCGCCTGCAGGATCGGCCTGTGGGGAGAGCGCTCTGCGGGGGGGAGGGAGGCGGGGAAACAAAGCTCTGATATGTGCACGCGTCGCAGACTTTATCAAAACCACAGACACCTCAAAGTTTTTACCGGTCAAAACAACTTTGACTGTTAAAAAGTATTTGACGCGGACGTTTTACATATTAATCGATTACTAAATTAGTCAACAACTATTTTGATAATCGATTTGAAGCTTTTTTCATGATTAAAACAAGATTTCTGATCTTTTAGGCTTCTTAAATGTGAATATTTTCTTAATTTCTTAAGGCTCTGGATAACAAAGAAATCATTAAAAGTGAATCATGATTTCCAGGTTTGATGAACACAATCAACATTTTTGAAGATTTTCATTGTATGGACCAAACGATGAATCGATTATGAAAATAATCGTTAGTTGCAGCTCTAGCTTTAAATCATATTGACCTGCATGCTGCTCGCGTGGCCATAAAACAGATGATCAAGCACAGTTCACCCGCCTCATCTGGAGCTGCTGCTTTGAAATGAAACCGTCTTATAGCCCTTCTGCGATGACCGACGCGTCTCCAAAGTAAACACATGAGCCAAGAACCTGGCCGAGATTCAACGGAGTCCTGTGGGGACTTGGTACGGAAGTGAAGGGATCTCCCTCTTCATCAGGCTCCAGACGTCTGGGGTCGAGGCAGAGCGCGAGGGACGGCGCGACCGGGGGAAGCGGAATTTGTGATTTATACGAGCGGTTGTGTAAGAGCAAGGCGTGGGGGCAGCTCCTGGGGGAGCAATCATTTCTTTCTCGGAGTTGATATACTGCTAAAGCCACGAGTACGCGGGCTCCGTTCACCCGACATGAGGACTGTAAGAAAACAGTTCTTACCGACTACATCGAGCTGGTAGGTGTGGTTGATGCTGCCGTACTGGTTTTCCACCACGCAGGTGTAGTTTCCCTTGTCAGAGGGGACTACAGACTCCATGATGATGGTCCACACGTGGTCCCGGACCTAAACACGTGGGGGAGAAGGCGTTAGACAAAATATTGCAGTGTGTTATCATCCTGTAATTTGTTAGAGCTAAAAATCTCATTTTTTGACATCATTTTAAGCAGGTCAATGTGAATGAAAGATGAAAGATTTCACTTCCTTCCTTTAACAGCCCGCAGTATTTTAAACAGTGGATATTTATTCTACTTAATAAAGAGTATAGGGAAAAGAAAGGGTCGTTTTTTTTAAATGTATTCCTGCCTGAACATGTCTTATTAGCGCCAACTCATGTCTGGCTCTCGTCATAATTTTCCTTCCATAAATCTGCCAGGACCGGCAGTATGTGATTAACCGAGCAACCTCTAAGGCAGTGGCAACATCAAACATGCGTACACGCAGCCGACCACGCCGTACAGTACGGTTTCCCTCATTTAAAGGTACAAAACACGATGAGGCAGAGCAGCTGCCACGGCTGCCAGATGTGTTGTGCTTGGCTTCAAATGCATGTGGTCTACATTATTCCCTCCCTCCTGTACGTTCTCCATGTCCACGATATGAACAATAGACGTCTGGCCATAAAAAGCAAGAGTGTGGGAGGGATGGCAGACGTCCCTGGCCCGCCGATGCAGACCTTTGCACCAAAAACCCCGAAAAAACAGCAGCCAGGTGGTTAAATGTGCTGCCCGGGTGTGTGGGGGGGAGAGAGGTGCAGGCAGCTGAGAGGAAACTCCTAAATGTGTCCCAGCTGGGAATGGAGACAGGCAAGGGAAGCACAAGACAAGGCTGGACTAGCCCACACCTTGATGCGAGGAGCAGATGTCGGGGAAGGCAGACTGTTTGTTTCCGAGTCTCCGAACACGCACAAATATCCCACACCTGTAAGGCAACGGCCACAATTTCGGCAAACAGAGCTCGGCCTCATGATACGTGATGAACACATCACGCTTTGTCTGATAAGGCTGTGGATGGAGACCATAAATTATATTTGGCAACGGGAAACGACAGTAAAAGGCTGATTAATCATGTTTATCTCTCGCGGGACGCGCGATAGCATTTACAGTAAAGACAGATAGAATAGATCCTGTCCACACCTCTGCTCTGTAAACCAAGAGACTGGTGTAAACTGGCTTATCGACCTTTACAGCGGCACACTTTACGAGCAGTTAGCGTCACACTTGAATTCAACCCGTCTGAAAATGGGAAGGCGCTGACAAGAGCGATCGCGCACGTCGTATATAACCGATACAGTGGGTATCGGGGTTAATTTACCTCTACGTGGATGTAATTACAGCAAAAGACGATGAAATGACGAGCAGAATGAGGGCAGCCAGTGCTAGTTTTCATCCCCGCAGATAGCTAGGATTGCTCACCTGGAGGTACTACACCTATTTGTGGTTTAGGGTTTCATCTTGTATTGTTCGTCAGGTCAAATCTGAAACTCGTCTCTGCGTTCCCAATGTTCAGAAAGTGTTTCTTACTCCAGGGGAAAGTATAGTCCTGATTCAATATTATTATAATACTAATAATAATAATAAAACAACAACAACAACAACAACAACAGGTAAGGAGAGTGTTGTTAGACTATTTTTTAAAATGTAATTATGAACCTTGAAGCCTCCAATACGATGGTCTCTCTTGAACTCCTTGCCGTTTTTGAACCATTTCAGAGTAGGGGTTGGATTGCCGCTGGCCTGGCATCGGAACTTCACCGTCTTACTGGCCGGGACAGCGTGAAGCTTTTTCTCCATTTTTTCTGGGTGAGCCCATTGTGGAGCCATTGCTACAGAATACGAGGAAAGAAAAACAGACACAGGATACAATTATGGCTTCAATATATACACACACAAGGGGGAACACTGTGCCACTTTTTAAAAGGTACATCTGTCCAACGGCTCATTTGCATAAATATCTAATCAGCTAATGACATGGCAGCAACTAAATGCATTTAAACATGAACGTTCAATTCAAGTGTCAGAACGGGCCAAAAAATTGACTTTGGTTGGAGTAGCTTTCTTTTTTTCCCTTTATTGTATTGTCCGTTTAGTTTATTTTTATTTAGAATTTGCAATTAATGGTGAAGAATGGGGGTAGGACTTGACAAGCCTAGGCTTCTTCCTATCCCTTTACAAATGAGTCAAATGTTTATTCATTTTCTTCTATTTTTAATCGTTTGAAATAAAGATATCAAGCAATCAATCAATCAATCAAAATTTCACAACATGTGCTAAAGCAGCAAAAAACTACATCAGGTTCCACTCCTTTCATTCCATTAGGCGTCTTAAGTACCTAATAAAGTGGCAGGTGAGTGTATATTCACAGGGCTTGTAGTCCTACATGGGTTAAGTACATAAATAAATAAAATAATATAGTAAATAAAAAGGAAATCCTTGTCAAGCTATGGTTTCTAAACTGCCTTTGTTACACTTTGGCATGAATTTCAGGGGGAGAATGAAACTCAGGGAGTCACAGTGCAAACTCAAGGTCAGCATAATGGCCACACACGGCAGCTGCTGGATTGTTTGTGTGTGTGTGTGTGTGTGTGTGGCCATGGTGGGCAACAGTAGCCCGATGATGAAGGCCGAGTGTCTTTAATTGCTCTGTGGACAAATTGGAAGACATCTAAGGTTAACCATGGTGAGTCACTGCGGGGACATTCCTCTTGTAAAAGCTGTCACCGAGGTAGTGAAAAGCCTCTGAATCAGAGTGGAATCATTCACCCAGAAGTTACCCACACACACACACACAGCATACCTATAATTTAATAACAAAGCTCTTAAATCACTGACTATACGGCACGGTTGGTCATATTCCCGTCACCGTGGCCCGACAAGTCAACAGTAACCATTTGTTACAGGAGGAGATGAACACTTACGCAGCAGTTTCTGACTGCCCAGCAGTTTGGCTTCCTCGGATGAGGACTCCTCGTCTTCATCGTCGTCCTCCGACGAGGCCAGGGTATCAACTGGTGAAACCGAAAAGAAAAAAAGAAATCAACACATTTGAAGGCAAATGGACAACATGTACATTAATCTGCTTCAGCTCGGCGGATGTTCCCCTCTGTACCACTGTACAGGCTACAGGCTACTGTGACAATAAAAAAACTGATCACCTCAAAAATCTAATTGTTTAAACCTCATGTCATGGCAGAGCTTGAGCACACAGTGCTTTTCATTTTTTAGTCACAGCTTCTCCACAAATATTCTTCTCCTCTCTCACCCGCACACACACACACACACACACACACACACACCTGTACCCTCAGCCAGGTTTAAAACATAATTGTTTTTGCAAACAAGAAAATCACATCTGCGCCGCAACAGGATGGGGAAACTGAGATCTGATCCCAAGTGGTCACGGGGGACGCATCCAGGATGTGTGGACAGAACACTGTCCACTTGTGATTAGATCTCTCAGGAGAGACGTTAATATCTGAACTCCATGTATGTGTGATGGTGAATCTCAAGGGGTTTATCGTCGAACACATTTTCTAAGACTGTAAATACAACATTATGACAATTCCATGTCTTTATAGTACAATAAGAAGAGTTAAGAATTAAAACGTATCCGTGTCTTTACCTGTGACGTTAAAATAGACGCTGTGGTTGCCGAAGGTGGTGCACGCGTACAGACCGGAGTCCGTCAACTCCACGGTCTCAATCTCCAACTGGCCGTTGCGGATGCGCGTGTGCTCCCCGTCCGCTACGGCCACGTGGTCTTTGGTCCAGTTGACGGCGTGGAGCTGCTCCTTGGCAGAGCAACTCAGCTCCAGACGATCTCCGGGGTACCGCGTGAACAGCTCTGCTTGCGTTTCCACAAGCACTGCAAAAAAAAAAAATACATACATTACATGGTTTGTGTTCCTAGAATAATCCAACAGGATTATTATTCCTATTGGAATACGCTGCATCACATCAGCTCGATCTGTGCGACAAACCTTAAAGAGAGCAGAAACCGGCTTCTCTGATTAACCCATAAAATGTAATTGCATTAAATTACTCAAGGCCGTATCGTCAGCCGGGCAAGGAGCTACTTGGGAAAGGAAGGTGAAATTCAATTAGAGGAATGACGAGAGGGGAGGCGTCGGTGAACAGGACACCTGAGCCACACTGTTCTAAATGACTACATAGTCTGCAAGGGGGGAGGGCTAACCTAATTATGCTGACACGTTGTCCGTCACATTGGTGTTGTTTGTCTTGTTACAAAAGGTAAAGATCACTGCCGGTCGACCTGCCTGACACACGGGCTCAAGATCGCACTTGTGAACCAAAAAGGCACACAAGATACGGCGACTCATGACAATCAGGATCACCACACACAATCAACTTATCGATTAGGGCATTTCTGTAATTGTTAGTCTGATTATTTTAAGTCATTCTACATCATAGCAAAACAATCTTTAGATAAACCACTTGACTGGGAAATATTTAGGGCCCTACCCGAGAGAGATTTGGTCATTATTAAGGGCGAGTGTGGTCTACTGTGGCAACAGTGCTGCGTCTCCATCATGGTAAGATTGGGTTTGGTACAGTACGGTCCAGTTTGGAATGGTAAAGCCCTGGGTCAGGCTTGCGTTTTTGACGCAGAACAGTACTTTTACCGGCGTGATGACATCCAGCCATGAGTAAAGCCGTACCATACTGTTTTACTGTGATAAAAGAGTGGTTATTTTGGTATTATTCCTAATGGAGACACAACAAATTCTGTCCGTACTGTCCCAAACCGAACCGTTCCACCCGGTGGAAACACGGCTCAAGTCTGGTTGACTTAACTTTCATCCAAGGAATCAAAGGATGGATTACAAAACAAGATCTGTAACACTGTCTCTTGTTGAAAACCAATAAAACAATCTGACCTTGAGGAATCATTTCCTCAAAATGAAATCAATCTGAACGCACTGCCTGTTTGTAAACACATTTCCTCCCAACAGGAAGCACATAACACGCAGCACAACCTCAGAACACCGGCAAACCCGACTAATCCCTCCCCACCATCGCAACAAAGGCGGCCAAACAATGGGGGGGGGGGAGAGAGTGAGCGGGGAGAGCGAGCCAGTGAGCATGTGCACAGGAGCGGACGAGAAAGGGCCTGCAGTGGCAGGTTCTAGTGCGAGTTGCTATGGTGACCCCACTTGGGTCTTGTAAAGGTATTTCCTGGATCACATATGTCTGACAGGCTCTTAATCCCAGAAGGAAAGGGGGCCGGGGCAGGATCAACTTTCTCCTCAAAAACAAAACTAGTAGGGAGGAGCGAGAGCAGAACAAGTATTTAGAGATGAGCTGAAAGTCTTTAACCCGGACACACGAGGTCTCAACTGTGTGTGAGGCCAGTCGGTGACGTTTCTGTGCCTGCCTGCTAAACGGAGATGCCACTGATAAGGCTGTGTCAACATCCCAGCTGTTAATCTGGCCGCAGACATCGTAAAAAGCGCCCCATAAAAGCCGTCAATTTAGCTAGTTGCTTTATTGCGGGGTAGATCAGGACCATTTGTGCTTCTGTGATAACCGGCGGCCCAAACTGGAGCGAGAGATTAAAAACACACCGAGTTTTCTGACTTTTGTCTTTGTGTGAAAACCAGTTTATTTTGGATTTTTAAAACAAATTTTCTTCAGAGGTTTCTTTTGAATGTCAGTAAATCCTACTGCAGTTGCTATGACTGGATTAGAACGGATTAAGAGGACCACATTTTCAGAACATGTGCACTTCCAACCATTTGGGAAAAACTGACTCACACATAAACTATAATCAGCCTAATATAAATCTTGTCGAAAAATCTTCAGGACAAAAAGGCATTGAGAGGTTTTAAAGTGGAGGGGAAATGTCACAGAGTCCGTTAGGAAAGACTTGGCCCCCGTCTATCTGTGGGACCGTCTTTGACTACGAGATAGGAAGCAATATGCCGCGTGAATGACCTCTGGGATTTCCTGCTCTCACTGGAGTGATGGTTGAATGCAGTGAAGTCAGGGCGGTGGAGGCCCTGCTGTAGCGCAGTGAAAAATGGCTGTGGCTCGTGTTCTTCTCCACAGTGGAAGTGGAAGGGTGGGTGGGTGACAAAGGGCAGGACTGACAGGAAGCAAAAGGAAAGGGACAATGCCTATTAGCAAGCAAGGAAAACAAAAAAATCTCCCAGTGAGTGTCCCTCCTGAAAGCACTCCAGTGGAGGATCTTTTCACTCCTAAATGAGCTGCTGACAATCAGCATGGATTATCACGTGGGAGCTACAAGGATTACTATGCACTGAAAAGTGCTTCCATTGTCATTCAAATGAGTTCACTTACATTTAGACTTAAATTATGCCTTTAATGAACAAACACAGTAAAACCAGGGCAGACTAAATGAACACAACTGGTGCCTTCTCTCACCGTGACGCAGTGATTAGAAAAGTCGCAGGTTCGTATGAATCACAAGTCGTTCCGAACTTGACTTTTCACCATGAGAAAAAGTATCGCGTGAGATCCGAGCGGTTACTCTAAAACTAAAACAGAACTTTCCTCTGACGTTTTTAAAGTTTCCACCAAGACCGAGTCAATCGATTATATACAGAACTCAGTCCGTGCAAAAGCAGCAGAATGTGAACCATCCATTTTAATGTTTAGCATCAATCATAACGCACTATTCAATTCATATCTTAGTGTTTGAATATTGTTGTAAAATTGTTCTTTCCCTCCTTGTGTCGTTGCCTTTCTACTAAGGGTTGATATGAAAAAAAAACATGAAAACTTGCCCAAAATAAAAAGGTCTATGGGACATAATGTCATTAACAAGTGACAACAGTTATCCTTGATTGAAAATGAGTGAGAATCTTGCATTTCTTTGGAGTTAACCCTTAAATTCACTGTGTGCTGTACCGGGCCCCACTTCCTCTCTCTGAACAGTCCTTCACTAAAAGAGCCACTGGCTCTTTTACTCTGAGTGACAGCAAAGCATGGAATCGAAAATAAAAATCCTCGGGGGAACAACAAATAAATAATTCACAAACTCTGCAGTGCTTTTGAGACTAAAACGGTTTCTCCGAGAGGTCACACTGAGGAAAAGAGGGCGTGTAATCATGTGAATGGCTGTCCATGTGGCCCTTGAAGGGACTCAATGAACTGAATTTGTTCAGGGAATATTCTTTTCTTATGTGAACAAGACACAACAACTCCCCCCCCCAAGACAAACAATGAAGTACGCATGAAATACGGCCATTTCCATACAACTATTTTGTTTCCTCGCCCAGAACAAAAAGGAATGCAACCAAATGCTTCTGCTGTGATTGTTTGTCGACAGCTGAAGCCATCCGTCACCCAGCAGGGGAGCAGTGGGGGGGGGGGGAGAGAAAAGTGAAGCATTCCCAAGCTAAAGTCTGTGGGGGAGCAAAAGAGGGGGAAAAGCACAGAGGCGCATAGATAGTACCTGGCCATTTGGTGATTAAGAACTTTGTGGTGTGTAAATGTATCACTCCTCCCCCACCCCAGAGGAGATTTATGGCTCACCTTAGAAGACAAACATTCTCCCAATGAAACCCTATCTTTGAGGATAAGGGAGGGCTCAAAGTAGCATCTTCTTTCCTTTTTCTTTTTTTTTTAAAACGGATAATTTATAGTTTCCCTGGCAGTTAACTCCTCTCTCAGTGACAACAAATACCTTTTCATTACAAAAGGAGGAGAGGAGCAGGGACTGCTCAGTAGTGGGGCTGCCCTTGGGCTACACATGGGAGTCATTTTCTCCTCCCTGTCCCACTGTTGGCTTAAACACAGCCGCACCGGGTTTATTTTAGGGCTTACAGCCTAAAAAGAGACCCTCTTGCTTAATTACTCTAATTATAATGCCGAGGCTTTATCATATTCTTTTGCTGCTCCCCACTTCCGACTGTGGCGCGTAAACATCCAAACCCGTCTGCCCACAAGTCCAGGCAGCTATTACACCGCTGGACGAAATCCAAGAGACACATTTTTAAGGATTCAATTTCAGTGCCGTTTTCCTCCTTTTCAGGAGCGAACTTGTGCAGGAGCCGGGGCGAGGCTCACGTCTCAAAGTTGTGCGGTTTACAAAATAAAAAAACATTTGGACCCAACTTCTGTCAGTAAGATTTACAGGGAATTCATTTGTAATGTTTCCAGGAGGTGTGAATTTGTTCGGTTGGGGCGAACAAAGGTTTTTTACTAATGGTCAGAGACAGAGTTGTGCTACATCTGGCAAATTCAAATGCACAACATCAGACTCGGGGGGGAAAAATGGGGATGTGGGGGGAACGGTAACGCTACAAAGGACAGATTTCACCAAAGCCTGGACTGCGTTAGAATTACATTCCTGCACCAAGAACAAAGCTTTGATTATGAAGGGACTGCTTCTTAAAGGCAAGAGTCAAAAGAAGTCAGACTTTTAAGTATATTAGTTCAAAGAGTTACACAATATTTATTAATACGGCAACCAGAACCAGAGTAGCTGTGAGTTATTAAGCCGTCAACTTACCTTCATCGGTGTTGGCCGGTCGACACTGGGTCTTTAAAACTTGGGCAAATACAGCCAGGATCAGAAGTACACTTTGCCTCATCAGCATTCTGCTGAGGGAGCTACAACTTAAGGCTCCGCTGCGACTTGAACTCCATTCAGACCTTTGGGGCATCAGCAGTGGCTCATTCGCAGTGCTCGCCTAAACACAAACAAACAAACAAATACATTAGAACATAAATAAAAAACAATACCACACATTTTCTAGAAAATAAACTGGCGCACAAGACAGAATCTGAAACTAAACAAAATAATACACTCTCCGCATGTAGTTTTTTGAAATTCCTTGGTCATCCGAAAAGAAGAAGAGAATATTCTGTACTTCTGCAAGGTTGGAGGTGGGTGCTTCAGCAGTTAGGGCTGATTGAAGAAAAACCACAGATAAGAAACCACACAGTCGAGAGTCAGCCTCGCCTCAAGTCTGATATCTCAAGTCAACAAAAAGCAGAGGCGCCATGCCCCGTTCCTCGGAATAAAACGTTTTGTTTTTGAAACTTCAAAACAACTATTAAAAAGGTCTGAACTCCTTAAGTCAGCTATCACACTATCAAGTTTCTGGTTTTTTTTTTGTCATTGTTGTTGCTGGACCACTTAGGGTTCAGCGATGCAATGTAACGGGACATAGAGTGGTTGCCTCCACAGCATCTGACCACAGAGATTTACAGTTGCCCCTCAACCCCTTTGAGAAATTCGTTTAAGGCCAAATAAACCAACCTACTGCCTGCTACATGACACCCTTGTAGAAAGAGACCTTCATGCCACCATTTCCACACTGAGAGATCTATCACCTCACAGTTGGTTTTGGTCCTCCAGCCTAAAATGACCCTCCTGCAGCCATTTGCTAACACAAGTTGACAAGAAGTGTCAAACCAAATGCTGGTTTCATTTCTCGTCTTAATTCACTCTTGAAAACATGATAAATGGAGCCATGAATACATGTAAAATATTGCCAGTGTGATAACGCAACACATCTGGATCTGATGTTTTCCACACAAAGATGTGTACAGATGCAGCTGTGGTCATTGTTTGTGTGAGCACTCATCACTGAAACGTCATTGTGTTCTCCTCAAAACCAATTCAATTTCTCTTTCCAAGAAAGGTCTAGTGTTCTAGCAGCTGAGCAAGGTCGGGGGGGTCTGACATGGGGGATAAAGAAGCTTGGTCATCGCAGCCTTGTATGCAGTGAGTCAGTGTTTGGGAGGCCTCCAAGAAAGTTTGTCCGCTGCCAGACAGAAGGAACTGCGAAGAGCAGCCGAACCCAAGTTCCCCGGGACCTCGTTTCTACAATCGACGATTGAAACGGGGGAGGAAGTAGGTCCTTAAGCGTATGACACAACACTCAGTCATACTCCGCTCCCATGGGATCACAGGTCAAACATACTCCGCGTCTTACTATACACACACACACACACACACACACACAACAGCAGGTTCGGCTTACACAATTTACACTGGTGAGTGGGTCTGTGAGCAGAGACTGAGTCACACACACACTGACAGGGACATAATATTGGGGAGAATCCTTTTAACAGGGATACTAGTGTTAGAATTAGAGGTGAAACGATTAATCGATTACTATTTTGATAATCCATGAATCGGTTTGAAGCTTTTTCATGATTAAAACAAGATTTCGGATTGATTAAGCTTCTTAAATGTGAGTATTTTCTTCATTACTTTGCTCTGGATAACAAAGAAATCATTAAAAGTGACAAAACAAGACATTTGAGACCATCATCATTTCCAGGTTTTGACAAACACCGATCAACATTTTTTAAGGTTTTCTGATATTTTATGGCTCCAAACGATTAATCGATTACGAAAGTAATCGTTAGTTGCGGCTCTAGTTAGAATGACACACATTTCACATCACGAAGCTAAAATTCAACCACTGCTTCAGGTGGATAAACATGTAGTCAAAGGTTTTACTTGAGGCATAATTGGACTGAACTCAAAAGCGAGGGTAAACTTTCCAGCAGTGGGAGGTTTAAAGTGGAATATAAAGGCGGTGTGTTCGTGTGTAAACACATTCAGTTAGTTTTCCGAAGGTGTCTAAAAGGAAGGAATAAAGTCTCAAAAGTAGAACTCATGGGGAAATATTCCAGAGCTATTAGTAATGTTGGGTTCCTGTAATTTCCAGAGAAGACAACCTGAAAAATAAATGGGGTTAAACTAAACAGATTAGAAGATGCAAGACCCATTTCGCTTCTCTCATTATACAAAGACAAAGGCCACAGGCCTAACCCATAACATGACCTGCACCATAATTACTGTTCACCGCCATCCATGCAGAAAATTCCTCCGCTCCCAAATTCTGTACCCCCTTCCATCCCTGGCTCAGTGTGCACTCTGAGCCGCCAACATGACAGTCTGCAGCTCCGGGGAAGATAAAGAGCATCAGAGTATTTCCCTAAGGCTACTGTTTTCACAAAAACACACACCTTTTTTTCCCTCTCCCCTTTGCAGCCTCACAGTCTGAATCAGTGGTTCACCAGCAGCGTGTCACGGCAGGAGATCAAGTGTCATGTGCAAGACTACACTCAAATGTGGGGACTCAAGTTATTTGATGCTGTGCCATTTTCGGTTCGCACTCAAAAGTGGAAGTTTTTGCCGCGTGTGGTTAGATCAATCGAACCCGAAGACGTTACAGAAACACGCAGTTAAATCTGATTATTTTCAGACACAAAAGCAACGTACCAATGTTTTAATAATTAAAACAGCTCTCTGTTAAGAGTTATGAGAACATCGTTTCAAAGTTTTGGGAATCACAGATGAACATTTCCTGACATTTTCTGGACCAAACATGTAATAGATTAATCTCACGACAATTTAAATAAGATAGTGGCAGACCTATGAGTGATTATGTTCACTTGCTAGTAAAAACTAACACCCACAACAACACATATTTATAGTCATTTGCTTTACAAAGATTCCACTCAAATGGAGCCGCCATGTAAAATGAAGAGCAGGACTATTCTAAACCAAGGTTCAGGAGAAAACTGTTTTTCCTCACTGTGGACATTGTGCTTCTTTTTTTAAAAAAACTCCTATTGTTTATAACACAACATTAGAGCTTCATATAACACCAGGCCTGTCCCTGAAGAACAACACTTCATGACAGATGTAGAAATGATGGGATGTCCTCTGAGAGTTTAAACAGATGATGTGGACTGAAATTAACTGTTGAGGTTTGGTAGTTTGACACTCAAAAAAAAAACCTGGAGCCTGATTTACATTGTTTTGACGAAATAAATAACACTGATATACATTTAGTGGTTTACCCGCTGTCAGACAAATGATAAATAAAGGAATAAACAAGAAGGGCTAATAATCCACAACGTTGTATCACAGCTTTTATGGTGTTGTGCTTATGTGTGCATGAATATTTCTTAAAAGATATTATGATGATAAAAAGTGTCGATTTATCAAAGAAACCCAAACATGCTCACAGTGAACGGGCTGATAATCACAAAACATTTTAAACTCGGACAAAAGTTGGTGTTCAATTTAATAATTAACTAGCAACGAGAAAATCAATTACACGTTGGTTGCCTTTCACAATGTGTTCAACACATTTCCTCAGCTGCTCTTGTTCCAACGTCAAAACAATGCACAAGCTGTGTTTCGGCTCTGCCGTCTCCGTCTCTCTCCAAACAAACAAACAAACAAACAGGACGCTGAGAGCGGTCACTGAGGCCAGATTCATACTTTCTGTGTCATCATCTGCAGTTCGTGCTGACCCTGTGCCGAAGCATACACCAGCGCACGCATTGGTGGCGCACTCTTCTGATCGAAGAGAAGACCGTGAAGAGGACAGTAACCATGGACACATGGTGTGCCAGTGCCCTCACCTGAACAATCCTTCACTCACATGAAAAGTGACTGGAATATGAGACCAAGTCCATGTGTGGTGGAAGACTACACTGATGTGGACCCTAATGTTTGCCAAAACTGTGGAAGGTATGGACAAACCCTAACACTCCCCTAATTGAATTTTCCCTTTAAAGATAAGGGCTACGATGAATGGATAACAACGTGTAGTCAAGACTTTCAAAGACATGCTCTGGATCCATGAAGCAAACATCTCAGGCTACTTTCAGACAGCAGGACAGATTGTCTTTTAACTGCGAGGGATCAAATCAGATTTATGTATCCAGACAAAACCAATCCGCCTGCCTGGGTCGGTTTGGTAATGACGCAGGTGTACCCCCTGTTTATTTTATCCTTCTCCAAACAAATCGATTTGTGAAGGAGACCGGTGTGTTGTGTGATAACAAAACGGTTTCCAGGGGCAAAATGTTAAAACGTGATTTGAGCAGCCAAATGGTTCTAGACTAGTGTGCAACAGTGAAACATCTGATTTGAATTGTATTTTAAACTGAAAATGCACACACACACACACACACAATATTTCATGTGTTGTGTGTTTGTTGGTTTTTGATGTCCAGACTTTCAAGAAAAAACAGTCTGGATCAGATCAGGATATGCAACAAATCAAGGCCTTGCATTTGTGTTTCTAACGTGAAATCAGATTCAAAACAGACCTTTGCTGTTCACACTGCACACACATACTAAAATGATCCAAATCATGGGGCATCTGCTGTTTACGTTGTTTACACAAGTGATCCGAATTGAAAAAGACAGCGAAACAAACAACAAAACCATATTAGCTCCACTTTCTGAACTTTGAATAAAACAAATAACATCACCATGTGTGGCTTTAATCTACCACATTTCGCAGTATTTATAAAAAGGTAAAATAGCTGATGTGAACAACAAAGGCAAATCAAAAGGTGTTTAAAGCAGGAGTCCATGCAACATTTGGGCCTTTGTGCTTTAAACCCCCTCAGTGTCGAGAAACAGCAGATGAAGCCAATGCAAAAGAATAAGGAACCTTTTTATTTTTACTCATTTCCAGAACACATTAACATTTACCACAGAAAAACAAGTGGCTTAATGTGAATTAAACATCTTCTTGTCAGTTTGAGAGACACGGTTTTTTTTTAATTATCCCGGTCAATAAATGCAGACAATTAAATACATTTGTTTTCGTGCGAGTAAACACACAAGAACCAGAGTAACATCAGCTCCTCACCTTCAGACTGGGCCGGTGAAACACTCCGTGCTGGGCTGAAATCTGATGCAACGAAACTTGAGGAAAACAGTAAATCCAGACATAAACGTGTGCAGCTCACGTACTCCGGTCACTCGGCGCCTAGCTAACAAGTTTGCGCATACTTTTGCCAAACTTAACGGGGAGAAGAAAAGAATGTGCGTCCCCCTCCACCCCCGAAAGAGCCAGATAAGCAACAGAGCGGGGGAAAACTTGCTAAATAAAGCCAATTTAAATCACTTTTTTAACAACGGGGTCTGTTTTCCTTGGCGACGAGCTTCTTTTATCCTACCGGGCTAACCTGGAGAGAGCGGCGCTTTTCTTTCGTCCCTTTATCCCAAAAAGGTTCCGTTCGCGATGAAACCAAGTGTCCTCGCCGACGAAAACTGTCCTAAAGTAGACTTAAAGACTCTGACACAATTCACCTAGAGCTCTGGTTCTTTTTCTTATTCGTCTCCACAAACTGAGGTGCTTTTTAAGAAAATCTTAGAAAGTGTTTGGCTCATTCCTGTCGGAGAAACGCTGTGAGACACCGCGAGTCCAGGCTGCTCCAAACCTCCCCCCTTAAATCTGGGAGTATGCGCATCCTCCGGACCACAGTCAAGATACACGGCGGCACGCACACACAAAACATCCGGTCTCTTTTAACAAAATAAAAGCCCACACGAGCGACTCAAACTGTATCACTGAATACTTTTACAGGACTGAAGTAAACAGGGCTTAAAGGCACAGTGTGCACTATAAAAGAGGTTTTACTGGCAGAAATGTAATATTTATTAAATATTTATGTTAATAACTTTTAAAAAAATCCTTCCGGCACCTAATATGTGGAATTCATTTACATGAGAAAAAGACAATTAAAAACATTTTAAATGGTGATTGTAAAAAACAAGCAAATAGGCCAAAAGAAAAGTGAAATAACTTGGATAAAATGCACACAGGAGAGTAATTAAGACAAGTAATTACACAATATTGCACACAGTGGTGAATGTACTATATGAATAATGAACAATGAA
Source organism: Solea senegalensis (assembly GCF_019176455.1). Lineage (NCBI taxonomy): Eukaryota > Metazoa > Chordata > Actinopteri > Pleuronectiformes > Soleidae > Solea > Solea senegalensis. Next base: position 4,854,690 of record NC_058026.1, on the reverse strand, counting down.
TGACTCAGATTAATCTGCTCTGTACTCAGATTCGATCGGAATTGAACATGTGGCTGGTAATGTGAATGTATATATAGTTAAGCATTTTTTTTCAGAACGGTGTCTATCTTGTTTCCTATTCTTATTCTTCTTTGTTAATGTCTTACTTTACAAGGGCTTACACTGGAATAAATGTGTGTGTTTTTAAACTTCTTTAGTTGTCAGTTACTAAATTTAGCTCTATAGAAAAGCACTTGCAGTGTCCATTACATTATCCAAACCTAAACAAGGTTTCTTTCCCAATGTGACTTAATTGAAGCTTTTATTTTGAAGGACAAATCACAGGAATTCTTATAATATTCGGGCTTTTACTTTGCAACATGACGCAGGTTTGGTCAGACTGTGGAGACCTGGCTCCCCTGGCTGACCGACCAACTCTCCTCAGTGTGGGGTTGGAAACTTTAGTAAACACCGAGACATAAACAAACAGAAACATTTAACCATTTAAGTTACATAACCTCAGATTACAACAAAACACTGTGAGAAATAGGTGTGAACCTGGGCTGATCATATATGAAAAAACACATTGTATTTCAAATAATTGGCCTAAAAATACCAATTATACTTTAAAAGAAAACTTTAACAAATATTCACCAACTGAATGAGCAGATATTGTGTGTTTTATGTACAGAATTACACCAATTCACCAACAGTAAACAAGCCCTTTCATGGACGTACAGTACTGAGCTTCATTGTGCCCCTGACCTGCTGGTGCGTAAAGATCATATGCGTTGGCTGCATTTCAAAGAGCGTCAGAAACTCAAATGTGTTCGCCAACTCAGCACAAACACAAGTTTAGCGCTGTGTCCTCAAACACATCGCTCATATCTGAGGAGCTCATGTGGTTCTTTGATTTCATGTCACAATTGACAGATGACTGATGACTGAAGCTGCACAGACACATGAAGGCCAGCTTGGTAGTTAGATTAAAGAAAAGGGGAAACAAAAGGACAGATCTGTTTCAACATGTGTTGGCCTTTCATCCTCCACAGAACGTTAACCTTGTGTGATGTTATAGACGTTCACAGAATGAGGTGATCGCTCTTATTTGCTTTACCTCCAACAACAGGGCATCACAAGAAGACATACTTGCTTTTGTTGATGCTGCACCTTTATCTTATTGCTCTTACATTATAACATTAATGTATTAGAGCAATAACAAACCAAGCTCCAATCAGCAAACACACAAGGATCCTGTGGTAATGTCATAATAGTCTATATTTCACTCAGTTTTAGATGATTTTTAATTTTACCAATCTCTGTTTAGTTTCAATATTTCTTCTTGAAGGAGAACGCTGCTGGTTTTACACGTTTTGTCTGCGCACAGGTGTTGATCAACTAATGATGCATATGTGAAAATAGTTGGATCGAGACTTTAGTGGTTCCAGAGAAAGCTGTGTGAAGTCTGATAAACGGCCTCCAGGCGTCACCTGATGCCATTAGTCTGACTTTAGCATTCGTGGAGTCAGAAAAAAAAAAATAAAAAAAAATAAAAAAATGTGAATTAAGATGAACATCTGTAGCACAGTCGAGGCCACATTAGCTGTAACAAGCACAACACGCTTCAGTCTTCAATCAAAGTACTGGTGGTCGAGGTGCATTGTTTTGTTTTGATTCACAAAAATAATAAAACAATAAAAACAATCATATCTTTCCGTTAAACCATCTAAAAATGTCGCTTAGTGTGTGACTACTCCTTTACAGGAAGTTAAATGCATTTGTTGTCATAGCTAACTATGAAGCTAAAATGAACAACTAGCTAGCTTAGCAGTAAGACTGGAAACAGCAGTGTTTTTACGGTAAATCTCTCAGCTGGACTGAAGTGTCAGACAAAACACCCAATAATGTGTTATTATCATTATTATTATTATTTGAAAAACACACAAACAACATACAGGGTTTGGAAACCGCTTTGCATTGTGGGATATGCCATCCATGTTTGGGGCTAGCGGTGTCGGGGGTGAACGTAAACAGTCACTTTTTTACATTTATCATCCTTGAAAACATCTTTGCACGCCTTATTTGTGGTGTTTGTGCCTACACAACATCGGATCCGTTTAAAAACGACAAATCTTTAGCCTCTTAATGTACCTACAGTTCACTCACAGCTGAGAACATCGTCATTCGGACTCAAATACGTGGAGCTACACCGAGTAGCATGTGCGTTTTGCTTTTTAACTAGACGAGGGTCGGTGTGAAGGCAGCAGACGAGTCCAGACGTGAGGCATGAAGATAAACATTAAAGAAATAAGATTATTATTAAAAGATATGAAGGCATTTAGCTCCATTGAACAATGCAAAACTCAGTCCGTCGTCGAGTCACGCGCCACCGCGTTTCACCGTATTTACACAGGGCTTAGAAAATGTTGTTAACAATATAGTAACAGTAAAATACTGTTGGGGTTAGAGTGCACGTCCAAGCTGCAGCAACGTAAACAACAACTCCTATAGCCTCCAACATGGCTGACACAACCATGATGCAACATGATGGAACGCAATCCCGTTCCCTAGTGAGTGTTCATTGTTGAGTTCTTCTTTTTCTAATAATAATTTCTGGCAGGCCGTACAATAGTTCAGTGTTCTCGATCACTCGGTCCCTGTGGTTCACATTTGTGTCATGACCTCTATGAAAGTGCTTTTAGAAGTGTGGATAAGCAGATGTATTTAAAACCTTGTCATTGTGATGTCAAATTTGAGTAATTTTGTCAACCGGACACCAAATATGACTCAATTTAGAACACAAACAAATGACTTATCCATCTGAAATAACTACATAGGGACAGAAAAGTTGCATTAGATCTTTTCATCATGGCAAAAGAAAAACACATATCCTTTTCTTAAATTCTACGTTGTCTTTTTTGTTGTCTAACACAGTTTCAAAGACAACTTTTAACCATATGAAGCACAGTCTGTGTAAATCTGACAAGCGTGTATACATACCAGAGAAAAAAACAAACACGTTTATGAGGGTGACGAATAGTGAGAGTCAAATGTGCATCAGCCACATCTTACAAAATCCACAGCAGATCTTTGATGCAACGGCAGCGTTTTATAGACTTTTTCTTTTTGTGCCTCTGATAAAGTGTTCCCTCGAGATGTGCATCGAGCTGTAAATGATATCTGAAAAAAAGTTCTCCACATGAAAGCCGCGGCAGAATCCCTTACACATGGTAATTGTTTATTCATCTGGTTGCCTATTGATGTTTAAGCTGATATGGGATGAGTGGTATATCTCGGAGTTGGGGGAGAGAGCTTAAGGTGGTAAATTTCATGCAAAACAGATGAGACAAAATTGCAGACCAATAAAAGATGGCCTTTGGTTGTTTATGGCACCACTGGGGAGACATACAGTCTATATTTCTAGTTCACTAGCACACATGAGACAATAAAGGCTTGTATAATCTGGGGCTAATTTAAGAAAAAGAAAAAAGAAAAAACCTCGTCGTTAATCATTAACCTGTCACAGTGATGTGTACATACCATGGTAGCTCAACAATGATATAGTTTAGCTTAACAACAGGGCGCACCGAAAGGCTATAAAATGACGGCTTTAAATAAGTATGAGATTTATTAATAATTACACTGTGCAGTTATTTATCAACTGTTAAGAAACGCTTAAATTATCCACAGGGTGTACATATATATATATATATATATATATATATATATATATGTACACCCTGTATATACAACAGGACTGTGTGGGTTTTAAAGTCAGTTGAACCTTAGACATCCACTGACAAAAGCTCAGCCTACACACAGATGAGGTGGGGCATCACTCCACACTTCTTTTCAGCGTAAGGAAATGTGCCGGCCGGACACTGTTAAAGCCAGGAATACCTTATGCAAAAGCAAACCAAAGGCAAACCAAAGCCACTGATCTGCATGAGAACTAACCCCGAGTCATGCAATCCTCAAGGTGAACAATATCTTCCCCCCCCCCCGGAATGCTTTGCATGATGATTTCCCTCTCAGCTGATCATTGCCCTAAAATGGGTGTTTTATTTGTCCCTGGCATATGTGTTTGCATTCCAGTTTTACTTTGCGAGTACAAATATCACCCTTTATGCACAGAAACCACTGCGTCCTGCCCGAGTCCTGCCCTCATCCATCCATCCATCAGCAGAGCCCTTCTACACTGGGGGCCTCCAAGCTCTCACCCCCTCTTTGACATAACGCAATTGTGGCTTTCCGGGCCTTTATGCTGCCTGTTGTCTTAGGTAGATTGAAGACCCTTTGTGTGCGTCAGCCGCTGCCCTGACTGAGTGGCCAGGAGGAACCTGCTGAGCTGCAAGTGGAGAGACAGGAATGCGCATATGAATGGGCCAGTGTGTGCTGGCAGAGGGGCTGCGTGTCTCCATATGAGTCTTAATTCATCAATGTAACCATGTTGCTCAATTACTCGTGCGGCGTGCAGTGCTACGTTCCCTGGACGTTAGCGCTGAATGGGAGTGTTGTCCCTGCAGCTGTGAACACCTGTAATTAAGTGTTACAAAAGCATCCTGATGGGGGAAATGGACTCCATTTGTGATGTTACCTCATCATCAGAAACAGCAGAGCAAGTGCATTTTAAAGGGATATTCGAAAAGTGAGGTACTCGCACTTTGTCACTGGTCAAAAATCCCAGGTTTAAAAGGGGGATTTGACGAGAGAAAAAGTGTTGAATGAGCATTCACTCCCAGGTGAGATTACGCTGCTATGCACGCAGTTTTTTAATCAGCTCAGACTTGCGTTCATGGAAGACCTGAGTGAACATGTTCATTTCGACTTTGTCTGCATCCTTTTAGGCAGCGATGAATCATTTGCAATGTCAGGACACGCATTCATCTTCCGGCTGTCAGAGTGGCAATTACCCAGAGGTGGAGGTAAAAATACCTTAAGTTCAAGTACTGGTCTTAAATTGAACTCAAGATAAAGCAAAAAAAAGGAGCTTGTTTAAATTTTATAAACACCTTTATAAAGGTGTTATTTAAATAAATGTTTCTTATTTTTTTTAACAAGGTTTCTTGTGTAGTAAGGACAAATCTCTCATGAGTTGTTCTTAATTAAAGGCAAACCTTTACAAATGACAGTGCTGACAAAGATTTTTTAACATTTTCACTCAGTTACATATGTGATTTAAAATGTAGCAAAGTACGGTACTTCCAAAAAAACACACACTTCAGTAAAAGTAAAATGACAAATTGCAGGAAGTGTTACAAAGTTGCTCAAACTTCCATTTTTTGTACGGCAAGATAAAGTGGCAACCGGGGCATTTTTAGGGTGACTCACTATACCTCGCTGTTGCTGTGAGATTCCGTGTTTTATTTTTCCTCTGAATTCACGCCATCATGTAACAAACGCCACTGTTTGTCATCTTTATGTGCGTCATCGAGCCCAGGGTCCGGCCCCTCGTCCTTCTAACGTCATTACATCCATCGGGATGATTGGTGGGCTCAGGTACCACCGTGTCGTCCTTCACATATATATATATACATATATATATATACACATATATATATATATATATATACATATATACATATATACGTATATATATATATATATATATATATATATATATATATACATATATATGAAATCACCTTATCTGACGAAAAGGATGGTGCAAAAAACAAAACCCTGAACTATTCCTTTATTAAATGGAAGAGGACAGAACAGGGTCAGGGTTCAGGGGCATCAGAAACCAGTTCCAGTCAACAAAGTGGTTTTCAAGGAAATCAAAGGAACAGCAGCCGGCAAAAGAGAAATGCAAATTACACGTCGATATGTTGGAAGACGTATGCATGTGAACAAAAGCTCCAGCCGCACTGAACTTCAGTGTACAGCAGATCTGAGAGTTCCTCTGCAGATTTGGCAGATGACGCATAATAAGCTGATTTATAACAACACTGCAGCATGATGGGATGGAGATATATGATCACGCCGGCATCCATAATTGTCCACTGACTCATATGGTACAGCTTATGCTTTGTTTTTCCTGGTCATGCTTTTGAGAAGATTACATCTCCATAATCAATAAAAAAAAAGAAACTTAACAATCCACCACACGGTCTGACAAAAACATCTGGAACAACAAACTCTCCCCTCTGAACATACTCAAAATAACACACACACATACAAAAAGAGCCCATCTGCGGGAGCACAATTTCCTGGAGAAACGTTTTCACGACGAATCGGGTCACAGGTAGCAACATTTAGACATTTTCCAGAAGTGCATTTTTAGTCCAAGCATGGCTAGACAAACCTAAATTGAGATTACTTCCTTCCCATCTACACTGTAAAAAAACAACTGTTGTTTTTACGGTTAAAAAAAACTGCCAGCTGTGGTTGCCAGAATTCTACCGTAATAAATAGGGTAGAACTTTTTCTTACGTTACGGTAAAAGGATACTGAAGTTTTTACGGTAAAGGTTGGAGGTTTTTCCATATTCTATCATATAAAAAACATTGTTTTTAATTGAAAGTAAAAGTATTAGTCAAGGATAAGTAAAGGATTTCTCCATGAAATAAAACAGCATTTATTAACATACAATTCTAATTTATTCTGTAAAAAACCCACTTTGTTTTTACGATAAAACTGGCAGCTGTGCTTGCCAGACGTTTGAAGAATGGTATTTTTACGTAATTAACACAATAGTTAATAAGTTTAACAGTAAGAAAATGTATTTTTTACAAAAAAAACCGCAAAAGATACAGGTTTGGGATATTTCCATAATTAATACGGCAGTTATTCAACGATAGATTAATGTAATTTTTACAGGAAAAAATATGCAAAAATTACTGTTTTGGCAATTATATATATTTACGGTATTTCACTGTTACAAAAACTGTAATAAATTCTTTTTAAGTCTTTTTCTGTCAGGGTTTGACAGTTTTTCCCTGTAAAATCTACGGATATTTTTTAAGAGTGCATAATGTGAGCAAAAGTACGCTCAAAAAACTACACAAACAACAAAACGATGGTCCTGTATGTGTTTGGCTGAACATTTCCAACAGTCGTGCCCTGTACTCGTGGCTCTCGTCACACACTGACCTGCAGACAATGTGCTGTTTTGAAGTGGAAGTGGACCTAAATTGGATTATGGAGCATCTCTGAGGAGCGGCTCCCATAGATTTGATTACACACACCTCACCCACCACCGACACCCCTGCCTCCCGACAGCAGATGAGACAGTGCAGGGCGGAGCTAGAGTCTGCTACTGCACTTTTTAAATGGCTGCCCACTTGCCAGCCATTTACCTGATTACCCTTGAATAACTGGGATGGCTCAGGCCCTGCACAGAGGACAGATAAGGACCATGTGACCCTTTTTGGAACAATGGAACAAGCTTAAACCATGTTCTCTGCAATAAAGATATTTGTTTTTGTTCATCATTTACACTCTGTTTCAAACAAAACCCCAAGCACAGGCTACACATCCTCCACACAAGCATGTTGTTACACAGACCACCTTCTATTTCTGAGGAAAATAACATCCAGTCCTGGTTTAACTTGGCCTCATTATGGTGGAAGTGGGTTCCAGGGCCAGGAAGTTTCATTGCTTTCCAAATAAATCTCACTAAACAGAGCTGTAATCCAAATTCGTCGCCCTGTGGAGTCCTCCCTGAGTTCTCACATTACGTGAGAGCTCCCAGGAACTCCAGGCACAAAAAAAACCACACTCTGTCCCCCTTAGATGTCACTCACAGCAACATTTGTGCTGACAAAATGGAGCGAGGTCGCACAGTTGTAGAGTAACTTTTTAAAAATGGAAGGGGGAAAAAAATGTTTCTCTTCTCTTTTCCGTGACACAGCTGCTCGTTTTCACGCAACGCCGGCCACTCTCTGATTGTTTCCACATAACGGAGCACAGCGGCTCTCAAATTCAAACCAGCTCATGAAAAATTATCAAAAAAAAAAAAAAAAGAAGGAGAATGAGGCCCTCGAACATTCCTCCGGTTTTACTGAGCGACGCAGAGGGTTTTCATTACCTTGCTCACTGCTTGCAAATCTAAGACATCACCTTTGATTATGTTACATAGAACCTGGCAAAGGAACAATGAGAGGCTGGTGTGGGCGGGTGGGTGTGATAGTCAGGGTGCTGTTACAAAATTACTGGTTTAATTCAATCAGCGCAACGTGCCTTTGTGCGCCGTGCCATTTACTGTAGATAGAAAAGAGGCTTAAACACGGCTGTTATTGACATGTCGCACTCAAGTCGGCTGATCCTGGAAACAGCTACTCAGCTGTGTGGAAGGAGGAACTTGTCAGTGAGCGTAAACAGCTCTCTTGGCTTAGTTCTCTGAGCTAAAATACCCCCCCAACCATCCCGACACCCCATCTCTTTGTGCTGTGTGGCGTCAGCTGCAATGAGCTCCAGATGTGGCCTGGCACCCCTCCAGTCATGGCGCTGGATGTGGTTTTGAAGGTAGTTTGGAAACACCACCCACCAGCGGGCCCAATGAAAGTTGCTCAGACTGCAGTCGGAGGTTTTGTGTCGCGGGCTCGTACTTGTGCGGCCTGTGGGGCGGCGGGAGAAGCGGGGCACGGGGACTCGTGTTCTGCACATCTGTGGAGGACTCAGAGGAAAAGATGTCCGCCTCTTGTATGTGCATGTGTTCCTTATTGAGCACGCTTTGAATAAATGATTATGGGAGAAAGCAGTTGAAAGTGTCCCCATCTGTTTCAGTAGATATGGAAATCTCAACATCCTTCCTTCTCTTTGCACTCACACAATGAGCTCTGCTGTTGATGACCTGGCATTCACAAAAAGCTAGTAACTGCTTATCCTCATGCGAACTCTCAAATAGTAGGTCACCATGACAAAAAGTGTGGTAAGACAAAATTGAATATGAGTTGTTGGAAAGTTTCAGGTTTCTGGTCATTAACTCTCTAAAAATACAAAAAAGCCTCATCCCACTTTCCATCAGGCCTTGCACGAGAAGCAGAGGGACTCGATTCTTTGTTACAACACTCACACAGACGCATAAATCTAGAACAGAGGGAGCCGTGGAGCCTTGTTGCCCGCACTTCTGTTTGTAGACGTTCCTTAAGAGCACAAGGAATTCATTAATGCTCCGAATCACACGGAAAAGTTAGCAGCTCAAGAAAAAGAGGAAGGAAATGTGTTTTTTTTTTTATTAACGATCGCTTCAATTACACAAATAATCCGGTGGCTGTCGGAAAATGTGGTGTCCATGATTTTCCCATTAGCTGACACAGGCACTTTTCTTTTTCTTCCCTGCTAACACTTACCTATGTTTTCTGAAATAAAAAGGAGTTGAGTGACAGGATCCAATGAGGTCACCATTATGAGCTGCCAGTAAAATCATATGCTGTGTGCCAGAAAAACACGTGCTGCTCATGAGACAATGGCGCCCCCTGCTGTCAGAGATGTGAAAATCCTATTACGGCCAGGCAGGGGAGATTTTCTGGTGAATACAGGATGCTGTCGACTCAACCTATTTCACTTTGCGTGAATAATTCATAAAAGCCATTATGATCAAATCATTCTGAAGCTTTTCAGCTCATTATCTTGTTCCTGTCTGTCTGTCTGTCTGTAGCCAACATGTAAACCTGGTCTGTTCTGACATGTGCTAAATCAATGCAGCTGCAAAGCACTACAAATAACACCCGACGTGTTAAATGAGGCAGCGAGTCTCTGAAAGAAACATTAAAGCACCGTCTTCAAATGAAACTTCATTATTAGTTTATTCCTTTGAAATAAAAGGGAAATGTGTAATAAATAATGTTATTTGAAATAGCATAGGAAAATCAAACGATCAAAACACTCAGAAACAGAGTGATGTTCGCGGTACGGGCTACGTAACATCATTACCTTGTTTCATTCAGTGGCTCAATGCTGATGTTTAATGGAGGAAAATGGGTTTGAATCCAGTCCCCATCCAGGTCACCGTGACCTATGTGGCCATCAAATGGCATGTTTTAAATTCATGTCGTTTGATCTTCACATCTCGGCATGTTCCAGACGCAGCGTGGTCGCCGCCGCCGTCGTCACCGCGGTGCCTTTAAGAGCTCCTGCAGAGCTCCCTGTTGTGCCAGCTGGTGGGGGAGCTGGAGCCTCTTGTTCATCTGGCTGCAAAGTGCTGGACAGTGTTCAAGAAGCAGCCGACACACCTCCTCGTGACCCCGTTCTGCAGCCTGCGCAGGCAGTTAACAGAGCGACACGTGGGAAAACACAGTTTACATGGTCGTTAACACATCTCTCTGCAAAGACTGTTAGTGCTGCCACTTCTGTACCTTGTGTAAAGGGGACGCGCCGTCATCGTCGCAAACTGTCGGATCTGCCTGGTGTCGCAGGAGGAGTCCAACGACGTCCAGGTGGCCGCAGTAAGCCGATCTGTGCAGAGGTGTGGCACCACCTGGTGTCTGAGGAGACGCACAGCCTCCGCTCTCAAGTAGGAATTTGCATACAGCAAAATGACCGCTTCGACTTGCATAGTGCTGAGAAGAAACGCACAAAAAATAAGCCTCAAGTTACATAATTAAACACAGTGGATGTTGTGACATTTATAGACAGGCATTTTCCCAGCAAACACACCAGGGCTGTGTATCCAGATGAGTCTCTCAGGTTTGGGTCTGTGCCCTTCTGGACTATTGACACAACCCTGTCCAAGTTTCCATCCACTGCAGCAGACCAGATACCTGCACAGATTTAAATGGGATTTCAGAAAGTGGTGATCACACACAACCATCTCTACAGTATTTTATTGGGGTTTTATGAACAGTACCAACACAAACTAATGTATAATTTACATTTATTACAACTATTACAGTCTGTTGGGCTATGTCTTTACCAGACTTTACACATCTAGAGTAGGGCTGAAATAATTACTCATACAATCTATTATTAATCGATTACTAAATTAATCTTCAACTATTTCGATAATAGACTGATCAGTCTGAAACAATCATGATATCTGATTGTTTCAGCTTCTTAAATTTGAGTATTTTGTGGTTTATTTGCTCCATAAAAACAAAGAAATCATTAAAACGGAATCCTTTTGGTTTGTGGACAAAACAAGACATTTGAGAACATCAACACTGATCAATATTTTCTGACATTTTATAAACCAAACTCGATTAATAGAGGAAAAACTCAATAGATTCATTGATCATTTTTGCCCATTTTTCTTAATGCAAAATAGTTCAAGCTCAGTCAGATTGGATGGAAACCATCTATGAACAGCAGTTTCTTGCCACAGATTCTTAATTGGGTTTAGGTCTGGGCTTTGGCAGGGCCATTCTGAGACACTAATATACTTTTAAGCTAATCTAAATTGTGTTTTCTGTATATGTCCACTTTTTAAGGGCAGTTCTAGACATGTTAAACCTTGAAGCAGCAAAATACCAAACCGGGTTCCACTTCATTAGGTGAAGCTGAGTCTTTCTGAGAAGTAAATAATACCGTACTTTGAATAATTCAATCTAAAAAAAACGTGCATTTATCGGTTGTTACATAACTGCAATGCAAACCTCGTTCAAAATCCATTTCATGTATCGTCTGGTAAACACTGGGAGAGGAGGCTGGGTGCGAACAACACGAGCAGTGATGTCTGTCAGACGCCATTTCCATGAATAAAAGCCACAGACTGGAAGAGAAATGACTCAATCAGATGTGAAACTTTGTTCTTCTGAAGAAAAACGTCATGGCAGAAAGTTTATACAACGGGAAGATGAGAGAAGTTCACATTCTCCTCAACAACATGCCGCTGTTTGACACACACACACACACTTCCGTCTTTCTTCTTCTGTCTTGCCGCAACAGCAGCCTAACTGTGCAATACCGCCACCAACAGGCGAAGCACTTAAAACGCGCATATGGAATGCAACCTTCAGGTGCTTCCTCACATGTACGGCTCACCGGTAACTAATAACAATCTAATTATGCGAATATACACTTATTTCTCTCTTTATTCAGTTTTCATGAAAATAAAACATTTTTCAGAGAACAATAAATGACAACAGTTGAATCGCTATTGGATTTGTAAGGTTGTAAGTATACTTTCAATACAAAACAAGGCAAGATATAGCATATTATCATACAACGTGGTAATTCAATATGCGTTTACAGAGATAACACAAGCACAAAGCGGCATTTAAAATGAACTGAAAGAGAGGAGGGACATATTAGAATCCTATTTAAAAAATGATTGCAAACAAAAGTACAACAATAGGCTTTGTCCTTTTCCTTTTCTGAAAATAAAAATAACATCCTTGATCTATTAATTAGTCTAGATTTTATTAATCTCACAGTGGGGAGATTCAGTTCACACTATTACAGCTCTTATTCATTCATGCATACTTCCACCGCTTTATCCTACCTGTGAAGGATCTACAGCCCGTCAGAACGAACCTCACGAAGTCCACATTTACACTTGTAGCTGTGTTTTCCCATGCTCTCCCCTGGCCCCTGAATGTGTCTCCTGGCTCGCGTTGTTGTCTGACGCGGTAAGCTAGCACTCAGCAGACGAGCAGCTGCTAACAGACGGAGCCACGTTCAGCGCAGTTATAACAAAGTACTTACAACCAAAGCGCATAAAGAATGAGAAGAGTGACGTTATTTATTAACGGGACTTGTAAAAATGGCAAGGTGAGTGAGTGTGGCTGTGAGGAGGCAGCTCCGTGTGGCTGCCTGGGCCGCTGAATGACTGCGTTTTTCCATTGCACTGACGTTTCCTTATTACATCTTTATCACTCATTTGTGTATGATAACCTCTACACACTATCATTCATATTATCACCATTATTATTATTATTATTATGCTATAATTAAAGTTTACTTTTCACCAGCAAACACAGTTAAGGCAGACAGCACATGTAGCAAGGGATTAAAGAAAGGTAAAACAGGTAGAAAAGGACTGCAGTCTATGTGCATTATGTACAAGAAAAAGTTATGAACATTATATACAGTGAGTGAAGGCTATAGTTATATTGCAAGTTGCAGGTAGATGCGTAAATAAATGTAGTGTATATTGTGTATACAGACACAGTAAGAATATAAATACTTATATTAACCTATAAAGACTATTGCACAGGATAATGCACTGGTGTATAGGCAGTAGGCACAAGATGGTGGAGTAAAGGTGGTTCCAGTGCTACATTACCAGTTGTAAAGTCTGACAGCAGTTGGGATGAATGACCTGCGGTATGTCATCACTGACTCAGAACTGTCTTGTCAATTGTATATCTGGTCCTGGTCCCCTTCTCTCTTCTGTCCCCCATTTTTCCTTTCACCCTAACCGGTCGAGGCAGATGAGATTTCTTCTGTTAAAAGCGAGTTTTAAGTTGGAATTGGATGTTTTCAGACTTAAATTCCTCACAATCCACTAATTCTTTTCACATCTTTCCTCCGTAGGTTGTAGCAGTGTACGGCACCTTTTCCGACTTACTCTCTGTAGCCAGCAATAAGTTAGGAATAAAAGCCTCATGTTTATACAATGGTAAGGGCGGTCTTATAGATGACATTGCTCTTATAAGGTAAGATATTAAATATTAAACACATTGCTGACGCATAACGAGCGTTTCACCTCATCCTGTGTTTCATATGTTTATCTGTACTTCTTCTACAGAGATGACGATGTCCTGTATGTGTCAGAGGGAGATCCATTTATCGGTGAGATATACTGACAGCACACAGTACACAGGGCACTTCATTAAGATCCTAAGTGAAGGTTTAAATGCACCCCCTCACAAAAAACACATTTGTAGGTGGTTAAAGATCCTCCTGAAACATTAGAGACCGCCTCCTCAGCTGACGCCCTTTGACCCTTTCTCTGTTTTACATGAATCCGTGCTCATACATCATTTGAAGCAACCACCTCATTATTAACACTGATAAACATCGGCGTACACAAACATGTTGACAGCAGACACATCTGTACAGTCAGTCTCACTAGCCCGTCTGTGTGCTATTGAGTAGAGGATGGCAGAAGTCAGATCCAATCTCATGATGGAATGGTGTGTGTCACTCCTGCTTGGAGCTAAGCACAGCTAACTGGATATTTTCTTAAACCCTGGAAACCCCAGAGATAGCTGTGTGTGAAAATCCCACAAAATACTCAGACCAGCGACTATGTCAACTTCAAAGTCCCTTTAATCACCTTAATTCCTTACTCTCATGCAAAGACTTCAGACTTCAGCGGGCCTTCCCCAGCGTGTCTACATGCCGACATGCATTCCTCTGCTGCCATGTGATTAGCTGATTAAGTTTGAATTCAGACAACTTTATTGATCCCAGGACGACAATTCATCTGCATTTCACTACATCCACAATCACATAAACAACTGTCTATATTTACATGTCACAGGCAAGATTAGATATCTAAGATGAAATAGACTACTAACCATCAACTATTTTGATAATCAATTAATTGATTTTCTGGTTTTCCAGCTTCGTAAATGTGCATTTTTCCAGGTTTCTTTGCTCCATATAACAAATAAATCATTCAAACTGAGTGATTTTGGTTTTTGGACAACATTAGATGTTCATTTCCAGGTTCGATAATCACTGATCAACATTTTTCAACACTTTCACGGAGCAAACAAGTACTTGATTGATCGAGAAGATAATTGACAGAAATAATTGCTTGTTGCAGCTGTTAAAAGCTGTTAAATTGGTGTAGTGGGGGCACATCATTTCACCAACTCTTCTTCTTTATGTCATAGATCCTCAAAATGAAACCAAGGTTAGATCTGATCCCCACGGAGCACACACCGACTGGCTGACCCTCAATATCGGTGGCCGTCTCTTCACCACCACCAGGTATCTGTGGATTGAATTCACCTTTCCCTGGTATTTCATATCAGTGTTTGATTATGGTATGTTTTTATGTGACCATGCCTAGGAGCACATTGGTCAGCAAGGAGCCAGAGAGTATGCTTGCTCACATGTTTCGAGAGAAAGGTAACGTTTCGCTGCGGATCAGACTAGTTGTTATTATCATTATTTTAATGTCAGCCTTTTCACTGAATGAGTCGTCTTTGCTGCAGATGTGTGGGGGAACAGGCAGGACGCGCATGGGGCTTACCTAATCGACCGCAGCCCCGAATACTTTGAGCCTATTCTCAACTACTTGAGGCATGGTCAGCTCATTATCAATGAAGGCATAAATATAAGAGGTAGGTTTGTAAATAAACTCGTCAAGTCTCCCAGAATCACTCTAAAGAGACTTTCAAATCCAAAGAGCAAATTATTGAAAATGTCTTGCAGGTGTCCTCGAGGAGGCTCGCTTCTTTGGAATTGAGCAGCTTGCTGAGCAGCTGGAGGTCGCAATCAAGGTAATATGAAGTGATGAAGGAGGCAAATGTCTTACATTTATAATGTGATCATCATCCCTGCAACGTGATGTGACTGACTCGCATGTTCACAGAACTCGCAGCCTCCGGAAGACCACTCGCCCATCTCCCGCAAGGAGTTAGTTCGGTTTCTTCTGGCGACGCCCACCAAGTCAGAGCTCCGCTGTCAGGTTAATATTTTCCTCACTACATTAGTTATAACGTCTCAAAAGGGGAACCAGAGAGTAAAAAAATGAATTGGTCCTTCAGAAAACTCCAAGATACACTGGATTTGTTCAAGTTTAAATTATTTTAAAATGACCTACGTGTTGTGAAGGACACTGGTCTTCGTCACGGGCAGTCGTCAACTCACGTTCCTGCACTGTGCAACACTAATGAGCTCAGTGCAGACGTTGTCCCCGGTCAATATGTGAGCCTGCTGTTAAAAAATACAACCCCAAAAATAATGAAAGATGCATAATGAAAGGAAAATGCACTAAATAATAAAAAAAAGGAGAGGACGGTTTTGAAGCAGGGTGGTGAAATAAAAAACTAGGAGAGTAAAGGGAGGCCAGGAACTGCAGTAAACCTATTTTATTTGATTTTTACACTGTTCCTGTCGCTGTTTTAGGGGCTGAATTTCAGTGGTGCTGATTTGTCCCGACTCGATCTGCGCTACATCAACTTCAAAATGGCTAATCTGAGCCGCTGCAATCTGACGCACGCCAACCTGTGCTGCTCCAATCTGGAGCGGGCGGATCTCTCTGGAGCCAACCTGGACGTGAGTCTGGAAACACTTTTCTTGTCCTTTGTAAATAATTCATGCTCACAGACACACACACACAAACACACAGTGAGTGTCAGGTGATAGAAAGTAAGTGCCTAAGCCACTTTGGGGAAGCTCATATTTCCTCATTCTAACTTGTGTGTATTATGTTGTTGGCCTTTCTTTCTTTTGATTTGCAGCCATTTTACACAAGCTGTCCCCTCAGTTGTGTGAAACGAGACCACTATGTACTATTGTGATTGGCTCTGATTACATTTCATGGACGTGTGTGTCGGGATGTCACGATTATAGACTTTCTTGGTACGATTATTGTCAGAGAATTCATCATGATATTGCGATTATTATGTGGTAATTGATTCCACAACACTATGAATGTGTAAAATGTGAACATGAACGCTGCTTATAGGTCTTAAAGTTTCATTTATTTATATCTATAATGTAGCAAATATACTACACTATTGTATAGGAACAATTATTAATCCCCAGGGGAAATGTTAAGTTATTTAAGTCGTTTTAATAATTTATCTTATTTGTATGTGGCCAGATATAAAACGTATCTATTGTTGTGGTTTGTTTATTTCATGTTTGAATTACAATGACACAGATACATTTGTAATAAATGAAACGGACGTCACATGACGTGTAACGTTAAGTGAATGCCGTTTTACTCCGAACACGTGTCGCACCCAATTAATTGCAAATGACACGCTAACATTTAATTTCCAACCAATTTAAAGTTACATTAGTTGAACGTTCACGTTATTTAACCCAGTTACTGTGCGTTTACCTTTACTCTGGCGCACAGAGCCCGGTGGTTATCCCGCAGATGGTGAAACATGTTACTCGTATTTCACGGCATTTTTTGTGGCATCATTTGCAGGCTGGTGGCGCCGTCATCCACGGTGACACCTTGGTCATTTGTTGTTTTAAGCCGAAAAACTCCCACACGGCTGATTTTATGCGCTTTGTTCCTCTGTCATACTTCAACAATCGCGAACGGCGCTGCACGGAACAAAAACAAAGCAACACAAGCGGTAACGCGCGGCTGTTGTGTAACTTTGTTTTCGTTCCGTTTGAGTTGCGCTGAACTACCTGTATGGTTCCGGCCTTCTGCAGTAATCTTTTCTGACGGCATTGAGGAAACGTTACGAATAATATACCGCAGCGTTTAATACCGCGATTAATTGTGAAATCAAGTCATCGTGACATCCCGTGTAATCGCGTGTGTCTCCCCGTGTCTTGAGTGACCGCCGCTCTAAATGCAAATACACACGTACGTCGTTGCTGTTCTCAAAGACCGAATGACGGGTGACAGCGTGAGTTAATATTGACTTTTCATGCGTCTCTTGAAGGGTGCGAACTTACAGGGGGTGAAGATGCTCTGCTCCAATGCAGAGGGAGCCTCTCTGAGAGGGTGCAACTTTGAAGATCCATCTGGACTGAAGGCAAACCTGGAAGGTAACCGACCTGCCTTCAATTCCAAATCCAAGACCGTCATTTATTTATGTTCCCACTCACACTGTCCCGCATTTGTTACCAGGTGCCAACCTGAAAGGAGTTGACATGGAAGGAAGTCAAATGACCGGTATCAACCTGCGTGTGGCCACTCTGAAAAATGCAAAGCTGAAGAACTGCAACCTCCGGGGAGCCACTTTAGCGGGGACCGATCTGGAGGTGAATTAACGCCGCCGTAAAAGGATTAGCTCTAAAAGCACCGACTCTGACTCAGGCGCACGTCCCAAACCCTCTGCCAGATGGTTTTTGTCCGATAATAATATTTAGTTTTCCATTAAAATGGATGTGAAATAAGCGGGAGGTGAGACAAAATCCATATCGACAAAGAAGGATAACGAGACGCTACGTGGTCACGTAAATGAAGAGCACCGATAGCTGTTGATATATGATCACTACGGTCCATTTCTTAGTAATAAAGCTATAGAATGCTGCGGTTTCCTTAACAGAAACCTGCTGTATATCCAATGTGGAATTAGGGAGAGACGTTACATTCATGTGATTTCTAAACAGCTGCTAAAACAGTTTCCATTGCACCCAAGTGAAAGAAAACATTTCTAACTTGTCTGTGTTTTCCATTTCAAACTCACTTACTGATAAACTCCATAAATTGTCGTCGATTTTCCAGCTAAATCCAGCTAAAAGTGCGGTATATAGCTTTCCCAGTTTTCCCTAATTCCCAGTAACCGGTCAGTTTGCAGCTCGACGTAGGGAGACAAGTTTCCACTGTGTGCTACAGTTTGATACGTTATATAGTTCATGGTTATTTCTTTTCGTTTAATCCAGAACTGTGACCTCTCCGGCTGTGACCTACAAGAAGCCAACCTGAGAGGGTCCAATGTGAAAGGAGCCATTTTTGAAGAGATGCTGACTCCGCTGCACATGTCACAGAGCGTCAGATAACTCCTCATACACACCCACACACTCACACACACACACGTGTCCAGTGTGACCACAGCTGGCTTCTTTAATGCTCTTTCCTTCCAGTCAGCCTCTCTCAGGCTCCACTCACCTGTCTGCTGCACAGGTACTCGTATGCACACCCCTGGCATTCCACCGGCGTTCTGTTAGCTTTAAATATCTTGCACTAGAATGAATCCAGGGTGGCTGATGTAAGTTTGTATGACGGGACGTCTCCCGCTCACTGTATATCACCAAAAAACCCGAAAGCGACGCTCCCGCGTACTGTATGTGTAAATGCAATCCTGTGGACTGCACTCGTGTGATAGTTCACAATCAAGGCGTGTGTGTGTGTGTGTGCGCAGTGAAGTTCACAGCACTGGACTCCTCTGAATGCTGCTGAAGCGTCAATTGAAGGAGACACTTGTATAGAAGTGTGTAACGCGATGTCGCTGGATTCAAATATGTTGCGATGAAAGCAATGCAAGCCAAAGCCATACAACAGCACAGTCTAAAAGGTTCGAAATGAACTAAAAAAAAACTATGCGTCAACACAGCTTGGTATGCAATACGTGGTTTACAGCTGTGCGGTTGTTTCTCCTTTTCTTTTAATTTTGAATGATTGTGTTCTTTCGTTCTGACAAAGGTCCCTGTTCTACGCTCGGTGAATCTACCTCTTTTGTTTATCCAGCGTGTGAGTCACCCACAGTTGCATGCATTTAACTGTGGCACTGCTCGGTGTTACGTCTATATTCTTCCCATAACGAGAAAACGATGCTTTAATTTCTTTTTTTTTTTTTTATGTCGTCAGTGTGGGTTTACCTGGAAACATAAACATATATATATATATCAACATGTATCACTTAATCATGCTTTGATCTTATTTGCACAATATATATATGTTAAGCTATTACTGTTGTACCTTTTTTCTAAAAAAAAAAGCGTGGTGCTTGTAATCAAACCAGCAGAGGTGAGAAAAAAGTTGAACTTTAAAGTGGGGCAGGAGCTTTGGATCTCTTTTGTGTTGCACAAACGGCGTGAGCACCACTCGGGCTTGAACGTGACCAGGAGAAGTGAGCCGACACAATAATGCCAGACATACTTTTAAGTTGAATACATTAGGAAGTGATGGGACTGAATTTACAGTGGTCAGAGGTAAAGAACGTGGTATGTCTACTCACCTCCATCGGAGACTGCGGCCGACTGCAAAAAAGCACAGAGAGACATGGATTAGGATCAATCATCACCCACATCAGACACATTCAGACAAGCTGGGACATGACATGAGGGCGAAGAGGCAGCTGTCCTGGCACGTTCTTTTGGCCACATGGAGACGGAGACTGAGTGACTGGTGTTTCTCACAGGTCCTGGCCAATTATCTCTCTCTCTCTCTCTCTCACTCACTCACACACACTTTCACATCATAACACAGGGAGGTTAGTGCATTCATTGTCTTGTGTGTGGGTGGGATCATCTGTTAACTGGCTGCGCTTGCTCTGCAAGAAAACCTCCTCCTAGGGGTGGAGATTACTGCTCTGTATGTGTGCACACATATGTGTGTGTGTGTGTGTGTGTGTCACACATTCCCTCAGGTTATTTTTCATTACACAAACACATGTTTAAATGAAACTTGGTTTGGACTTGAATCACATTTTCCTTACAAACACACACACACACACGCACATATCCCAGACATGCTGAGCTGGGATGAGATCATTCAACACAGACATCAGTAATGTAGCTAACTCTGGAACATAGTTGAAACACTCTGTGACTCAGACAGACTGAAAGGGAAAGAGTAGACAAAAGGAAGGAGACAATAAAAAGTAGAAGAAACAAACCAGAAAGAGACAAAATCAAAGACAGGGCAGTTTGTCATATGAAAGAAAGAAGAAGGATAAAGAGAAAGGAGAGTTTGGCGCAAGGTTGTCATAGTTTGAGTTAGTTTTAAAGGAATAGTTCACCGGGGGAAAGACGTAAAACTGGGTCATCTATGTAGTAGAAATGTGAAATAAATAATATTTTCAAGAAATGATGTGGCAAAACGATCGGAGGTCAGTTCACAAAACAAAGAAGGAAGACATTTCTCGACTCAGGGGAAACTGAGGGTCAGAAGCATAATTATTCAGAAATACTACCACTATTCTAGTAATACAAAGCTAAATGTACATTGGTGAATATTCCTTTAATTCGTTTTTAGAGCGACAAAATAACGAATGTTATGTTTAACTGTAGTTTATATTTTTTGTTAACTATAATAACCTTGGTTTGGTGTTTTTTTGGTTTTCCTTTACCCTGAGAATGAACGTTTTTACTGGCTGATGTTAGACCAGCTCTCTCAGTGACCTTTGATAATGACTTTATGACCACTCATCTCATTTAAGAAAGGTTTTGTATGGAAGACGACAGATGTGCTGTGATGTTGCTTTAAAAGTTGAAGTTCTATTTTAAAACACAAATAAGTAAACATGGCAATTTGGAGCAGCTGTGGATGAGTGGGAGAGGAAGTCATCTTCCAATTGAAAGGTCAGGGATTCAATCCCCGGTACCCCTCGCCATCACACCGATGTGATCTTGGGCAACATGGCGGCTGTGTCAGCTGTATGGAAGTGGGTATGACAATTTAATCAAGTTAATCACCTACTTTGATAACTGTTTTTTTTTTTCAAATAATTAAAACAAGCTTGCTGATTTTTCAGCTTCTTAAATCATTAAAACTGAATACATCTGACTTCAAAACAAAGACATAAAAGAACATTTTAATTCTGAGGTTTGGGGAATCACAGATCAGTGATTTTATGGATGGAACAAGAAATCGAGAATATAATCCATAAATGAATCGATTGTGAAAATAATCTTTAGTTGCATACGCTGAATATGCAATTTATAAATGTATGACTACAAAAACACTATTTAAATACAATTGTTAGTGAATCGACACATAAGGATCTCCTACTGTAGATGACTCAGTGTTTCTGTGAGATCATCATCATCTGTGAATGATGTTCCTGAGAGTTTGTGTAGTTTCTTCCTCATTTCGGGTTACTGAATGGCACCTGTTAGTGTTTTGGCAATCGAAATGAAGAAGAGCCAAACCAACTGGCGTCCTGATGAAAACGCCCGACAGGAAATGATACATTATGATATTACATTCAGATTAAACACTGAGCAGAAGCAGCAGCAGCAGCAGCAGCAGGGTGTTCACACGCCATTCTTTTATCCTCACAGATGTTTCGTTACTAATGGAGAGGGAAGTGCTACCGCTCATGAAAATCCTCCAAAATAATATTATTGTATAAAAAAATAAGAACCACTAACCCTAAGTTAAAATAGCTTTATTCCTGCAGGGAGAGACAACTGTGGTAATATATAACAGGGTGGAGTTTTAAGAGGGCATGTGAGTGAAAACTGCCAACAGCGATATTACTAAAAGTGAAGCCAGTGCTCGAGATAGAACCTTCTACTCTCATGAACTTAAGTTTCCTTTGCTGAAACACTTAACTGTAAAATTTATTATGTTAATTTGAAAACGGCATTTTCTGTGTCTTCATTTTCTGGTTCTCCAAATCAGAAGTAAAGTGTGTCCAAACTATCTTCTGAAACATCCAATGTCTATGTCAAAATTGAAAACCTCCCCAAACTCGGTAAACTTGTGCTTCAAATATGGGAAACCATTCAGAGTCCTGTCCCTCTTTGGATCCACATACTTTTCTCAGGTTTGTATGAACTACATACAATGCCAATATTGTCTTATTTATTTCAAAGTGGGTTACTTCAAATTTCATTAATTTCCCACAAACAACGAAAGGACAAGGTCTACATAATTATTTTAGTAAGTACTTTTTTTCTCTCCACTTTTTAAGAGGTTGGGTATAAACAACTACAACTTATTGTAGTTCTTATATTTCATGAATGCAACAATCTGCATAAAAAACATGATACATTTTATCTTTATGATAATACATACAATTTATTCAGGTGGAAAGGGAACAAAAACGGATCTTTTCATACTAAAGTTTGCAGGCCCCGAAACATGACAATGGTTTTCCATAAACACGGCATTGCTTTGCAAGGGCAGCCCATGGCCAAGAGGAAAGGACTTGTAACTGGAGGGTCACCAGTTCAAATCACCGAACAAGGGCTGGGTTGCCTCTGAGCAAAGCAACCAATCCCCAATTGCTAATAACTAATTCTAATTCTAAGAATGAAATGACCTCATCCACATGAAACCCCCTAAAAACAACTTTAGACGCTGCTGTACATATGTCAGGTGACTTGGCAATGTGGAGCGCACTCATAACGCAAGTGCACTGTGTACAAAAAAATAAATTAAGAATTAAATAAAAGCCATAAGCATCTGAACACAAGAAGAAGTCGATGATGTTGACTGTGACAGAGATGAGCACAGTCATGTGTAAAACTTTAAAGCTCCTGTGTGGAATTCTGAGTATTTACCAGACACACAGAGGAAGAAGTCTTCTGATGTTTGTTCATATGGTGCTTTGGTGAGTTACCTGCTGTAAATGTAAAACATTGGGTAAATAAGATCACCAGGGAGTCCCCAGTAGTGTGTGGAGAAAAACATTTTTTAATTTTAATTTAATCTAATAAAACCCAATAATAAACTTATTTGGTCTTATTTTGGAGTTAAAGATTGCTCACTTAGTGGGCCCCAAAATGAAATTCTGCTTAAAGGCTTGGGCCGGCCCCGGTGTTAATAATACAGATTTCATCCAGGAAACTTGGGAGCTGCGGGTTGAAGGCAACAGCAGCAGCTGCTGTTTGCACATGCAGGCACATATGCATAGTAGCTCTTCAGGGAGCACTTGATTTCACATTTGAAAGAAGAATCAAAAATCATTAAAATTAAAATACGATAGTGAAGTCCTACGAAACGTCCAGATTTACTTTCAATAGTAGGATCCACTTCAGAAACCTTTCATTGGCAATTTTTAGCCAGAGTGAGTGCAACTTTATGGAGCACATGGATTGTGCTGTGTCTTCAGTCGTGACATAAAACGAGGCACTCACACAGACATGAAAACAAAACACTGCTCCACTGAGTGAGAGGGAGAGAGTTGTGTGTGGAGCTGATATATTTAATCAACACAGTGAGAACTTGTTTGACAATGGTTTGAATGTAGCGGACATTTGTTTTTATTTAAATGCATTTTTAAACTTCTCTGTTAGTAAGTGTTTACGTGTTAACACTGTCTTTCGCATGACAGTCATGTTGATGTAAAATATAATTGAAGCAAATAAAGATGCTGTCATGTTATGGCTGAGCTTTGATGCACACACTATGTACAGTACATGTAACTAAATTGACCTCTTGACACAGCATATGTTCTGATCTGATTCATGTGCATCTAGGCCATCTCCTCACATGAGCCAGTCTGTCTGAGCCA
This sequence comes from Solea senegalensis, assembly GCF_019176455.1. NCBI lineage: Eukaryota > Metazoa > Chordata > Actinopteri > Pleuronectiformes > Soleidae > Solea > Solea senegalensis. The sequence goes on along the minus strand of NC_058026.1, from coordinate 4,830,766 downwards.
CATGGCACAGCAGGCATAATCACTGGGATCAGATATTTCAGACTGTTGCATGAAGAGGAGCGGTTGGCACCAGTTTTTGATTTGACTTTATAGCAACTGATTGTGGGTGAACCTTCTCCAAAGGTTACCTGAGTCACCTGAGCCTCACACTGATTCAAATCCCAAACATCTCCCGCGTGTTTTCTGTCTCCGGTGTCTGGTGTGTATTTCACATGTGTTACAATATGATATGTGTATTACATGGGTGTTGCTTCCAGTATGAATACATATGGCCAACATCTGTTAGAGATATGCCTTTTGTTTGTAGGCTTCATTCTTTGGTGGATACATATGCACGCGTGTGTGCTCAGCTCTGTGATCACTTCCAGGCATACTTGGTAGTGGAGAGGCTTGGCCCCTGATTGAGGCCCCACATCCCCCTCTCCTCTCTTTTTGCGCCTCTAACTTCCGTCTAGACTATTCTCCGACTCACTCCTTTAGTTTGTTCTTTTTTTCTCCTCCCCATCATCCTTTGTTTGCTACCTTTTCTCCACTTCTCCTTCTCGCTACCTCCATCCTCAAACCTTCCCTCTGTCATTCCAGTTGTTATTCCTCTTCCTCTTCCTCCTCCTCCTCCTCCTCCTCCTCTCCTGGCAGATCCAGGTCATTCCTCACAGGCCACAGGGAATGATTGGGGTTTTCCAAACTTTCCCTCAATTCCTCGCCCTGACCTCATATTCACATTCAGCGGGAAAATGTAACCGCCTTGATAATATAGAATCATAGTATCAGATACATCACGCGCAGCATGCAACAGAGTCCTGCGCCTTCAGAAACCCCCATGTGCGCTCCTTTCAGATTCCATGATTTCAAACTTAACAAGTTCTAAACAACCAGAGCAATACGGGCAATATAAACGTACGGCCACATCACAGCGTTGGCACCAATCATTCAGTACATGTATAAGATCAACATAGAAAAGTGTCACAGTGGTGTCAAAGCCTGACGGCTATGGTTTCCACATAAGTGGAGAAGTTACAAAAGAAAAAATAAGTGTTTCCAAGCAAACCCTCAGGGCGCGTAGCAAAGAATAAAGCTGCACAAAGCTGTAGCTAATGATTTCTTCTTATCAATGAACATGTCAACACACGCACGCACGTTGTTTGCCATTTGTTCAGTTTGAGATGAGGCATGAAAAGCCATTACGTGGAGGGCAGACACTTTGACAGTGACACAGAACAGCAGTTATTACAAGTGACAACTCTAATGATACAGACTGGTTGTCTTCGTTCAATTATTTGCATTTCTATTGCACTCGCACGCACACCATGAGTAGAAAGCCTGGCGGGGATGATTTTCCACCGCCGTTACTGCAGTGATACTATTTTTATACATGAGAGAAACACAATTATGATATGGATTCCTTCAGAGCAGTAATTAAATATAATACCTTACAGTTCAAGATGAATTTTTCCTTGTTCTCTGGGAGACAAACTAGACCCGCGCCCCCCCTGTAATTATCAAACTCTAAGAAGCTCTAAGAAAATGTTATGCTTAATAAATGACTCACACAACTGTTGATGGTGTGATCAACAACACAAATACACAATTGTACATGTTATTATATTAGATAATATCTTATCTACTGCCCATTTTCATTTACTGGTGTATCTTGAAGGAGATCTCGGAATGGCCAGAGAATGAATAATTTCTGTCAGGATGATTATTTTGGTGGTGTGGGAAGTGCAGTGCTCAGAGCAGTGAAAACAGTGGAAGTGTTGTGGACATTTCTACACTGAGGACACGTTACTGCAACACCCACTTTAACTAAAGATAAGAGGGCTGAATCACATGTCTGCACAATAGCCGTGGACAAAATTGGTCGGAATTAAAAAGGCCAGGTTCATTCTTCATACGCACTCAACCCTTGTTGGTATTTGTGGCTCATTATAGTTTCTGGAATTGGGGAGAAATCTGATTTGCAGCAGCAAAAATGAATTATGGACATGGACAAGCACAAAAAAAGTGTCCTATTTGATTACATGAAGTTTAAATAACCAGATTTTCTGCACATGTTTTGTCTGCAGGTCAAAACATGTTCAATTATGTACATCCTACTCCTTTCAGCTCCCTAAACACAAATTGTCACCTTGAAACCACATGCCAGCTCTGTTTACACTGAGTTTGTGTATATGTGTGTGTAGGGAGTGGTTGGTCACTGTGTGAACGGGTCCCTTGGGCTTTATTAGCCGTGACTAGTGGGAGAGGGATGGCTTACATCATCTGTTATGAAGCCTGGTGAGCGTCAGGTTCAAACTCTGCCTAAACACGGGGGCACAATTTACAGTCCATCATTCTCACTGTCATCACATTATCAATTGTTAGAGCAATGAAAGTCTTCTCGACCTCAAGTTTGCAATATATCCCCTGTAAGGTATGTGTGCTTGTATGTGTTACCTCTTAAGGACCTTTCCTGGCATAAACACTGACCTTGTCAGGACCAGTAGTCCTCATGGAGACCAAAACCTGGTCATAATGAGGCAGAAAATACTTTCTGAGGAAAAGGTTATGGTTAATGTCAGGGATAACACTTTGTTTAGGGTGTCTGTCCAAATTAGTGGACGTTAGCTGTGCAAACCTGTGTGTGTGTGTGTTGAGTTTCTGCTCTTGTGTTTTGTAGAATGTGACACAGAGCAGTCAGTAACATGTAACACATCAAGTAAAATATGTCTATCTATGGAAGAAACAGTTTGGGATAACACATGCATTCACACACACACACACACACACACACACAAAGACAACACTGTTTATACCAGATGAACCTATTCCCGGCTGCTCCATCACTGAAGCTGTAACTGCCACCTTATATAAGGAATAAGCATCCACTCTTTTATTAGCGTGTTAGTGAAAGAGACTGGAGCGGGGGGGGCATCTCTTCAGTCTGCTCAAGTGCCTGTAAGCACTGGCACGGCGACAGGAGGCCACACCTATAACTGAACAACTCACACACACACAACACGACACACGCTGTCCTTAAAAGGTGACTTAGAATTCACAACACAGATTTCCCGACTGCACGCGGGCAAACACTCTGAAACACACTCACTTTCAACCGAGGAGGAAGCTGCGTCAGTGCGTGCATGCCTGTGTGTTTACTTTTGAATATGAGGTGAATAGTGGCTGCCATTGAGAGGAGCAGTCAGACCTGCCAGGATCGGAAAACCATTAAAACCTTGCTTAGCTTTAGCATGTCTGAACGGTGAGAGGGAAGGATGAGGTGAATTAGCTGGTTAGGTAAAGGTTAGAAAAAAGATTCCAAAAGTCAGACCAGGTTCTGCAGGAGTGAGGACCAGACCCAAACCACGCATTTAATAAAGAAACATGTCAAATCCTCTGTGACCATCTCTGGAATTCTGGCATGAAGAATCAATATCGACTAAAAAAAAAGGGAATGCAGATAACGTTCACTCCTGGAACAATGGAGCCACACAGGAGAGGTGACTCAGAGGCTGAGCGACTGATGAATGTCTCTCACTTGGCTCACACCCTTAAACTCACGACTGTCAGGCAGACAGAGCTGGGAACCAGATGTAAACAGCAGTCGGATTGAAACACACGCGCACACACAAACTCTCCGCTGCATTAAATGAAGTGAAAGAGCGCTGATTCAGCTCACCGTTCCATTGCCATTACACATTGTTTTTTAAAGCTTTTGAGGTGAAACGTACAAAAAACACATGAGGGTTAAAAAGCTATTTCTGTCTTTCACCACTATTCTCAATCAGTTTTCGGTTTCTGTATCTCTTTGTCTCGACCGCCTGCTCTGGCCCCGAACACATCTGGCTTTGAGAGGAAGAGAAACAGCCTGGAGCCAACGCAAACTCCTGTTAGTCTGTCTTTCCTCCTGTCTCACGTCACCTTTAAACACACACACACACTTTGACAGTGACCACAATGTCCCGTTATTGTTAAAAACACCAGAAAGGATGAGCTGTTCATTTTTAACTTCTGACTGATTTATCTTCCCAAGATCCTCCATCCACTGTCTTCACTCTGCCACTTTCATCCATTTATTTCCTCTCTCATATGGTGTGTGAAGGACATGGATTCCCTTTATTCTTCCACACTTGATACTTCCATCCCTGCCCGTCTTTCTCACTTTTAGTGACCGAAACGGCACAGGTTTTCGCTCTTGCTGTCGCTCTCCCTTGTTATTTGTAAAACAGGGAAGTGCAAAGCCAGGGTTCTGGTTGAATTGCCGCCAACCAGGAAAATTGCTGCTGAATTTGTGTTTCCACTCGTGACACTTTGGGGTGGTGTAACAGCCAGACTCATTTGACTAATAAATCAGGGAACGCAGTTGTATTTCAGTTTGTTTCTATTGACACTAATAAACAAATAAATAAGTAAGTAACGACACAAGTAAAATGTCTCTTATGAGTGTGTGAATAAGAGAGCGTGTGTGTGTGTATACTACTCACTGTATTGAAGTTCCAGACCCGCTTGAAGGAGAGCCTCTTCCTCAGGCTCATCCTGCTCCTCTCTCACAGAGGAGGAAAGACACGGTGTGCTCACTCTACATATAGGAACTACACAAACACACACACAAACACTCAGGCTGACAGAGCTCCTTCAAAAGCTACTATCTCGGGGATGGATGAGAAAATTCATCCAGACATCTAACTTGGATGGACCCATTCCTCAGCACACACACACACATATATATATAAATTTAAGGAGGTGTGAAGTAAACCCTGACTCTTTACATACCATGTCTCTTACTACATGATACACCTCTCCCTCTTGCTCTCACACCAAAACTCCACACACTCAACTGACAGACTGGGGAGGAAGTTCCATTCTCTCTCAGACACACACACGCACGCACGCAGCCGTGTTTCCATAGTGACACTCCCCCATCGGGGCAGCAGTTACAGAGACGGGGAGGGAACACGGGTCAGCCTGCCAATCACACTGCAGCACAGCTCTCACCTCTCTGCCTCCCTCCTCCTCGTCTATGTTCAAATCACAGTTCAGCAGGATCAGGTATGAATTCAAATTCAAATCAAAGTCATAACAAGTGGTTTAGGAAATAAAATGTTTGTCGCTTAATAATTTCACAGGCAGAGGGAGAAGAGAAGAAGAGAGGAGGGAATAAAATAAGGGGAAATGTGCATCTTTATAGAGTTAGTGCATGTGGCCTGAAGACTACACTTCGATCCCCTGATTTCCTGTTTTGGAGTTAAGAGTTTCTATTAGACCTTCTCTTACGAGACAGAAAGTCTTTTTGTATCTCACCGTCTTTGACTGCGATGACTCAACTTATACTAATGTTGGAAATGTACAGCGTGTGTGTGTGTGTGTGTGTGTTCAACCTGATCCAGCACTGTGGGCTAATGTCTGTGGGCTCGTTCATAGAATAATGCATAAGCTTTAATACTTTGATACTTTGCATTATTCATGTGTGAGAGTCAGAGAACCCTCCAAGAACAGACTGAACGCTTGTGCCATATGAGTAACCAGCACTCAAACTCAGCCCAGAACACACACACACACACACATCTGTCAACACAGTGACAGAGAGAAGGGGCAGAGCGCCGACAAAAGATAAAACTGACGTTTGAGTCAGCTACAGTAAGTCCACATACAGTACAGAGAAAAGGTGGAGACCACGACAGACAAAGAGAGAAGAAAAACAACATAGGATGAAATATTTCTCATGTCTCACTCTTTGGCCTATAATTCCTGTGGTCTGGCCAGGCAGCTCAGTTTCCCTTGTGTGGGTGTGTATGTGGGTCGGTGGGTGGGTGTGTGTATCTTGGATCATAGTACTTTCTGAGACGTTCAGCATAGAAGGGAGACAAATTCTTCTGTGGATATCAGATGATAGTAGGACTACACATGGACAAAAGACACACACTTGTGTTGTTATGTTATGTTAAACAGACACCAGAGAACGCACTCACAGACACACTGACAGACAATGGCAAAACAAAACCTCCAAGTACAGCCAGAGCAGCTTCAGTGAGCCCAGTAGCAAATCTATAAAGATACAATCCATGGTATATTCAATGACAATCATTTGGTTTTAGATCTGAGACTGTAATAGTCAGATCGTGTGATTTATATCATTTCCGTACTCATTAAACCAGTCAGTGAATGTCCATGCTGTTTATACAGAAGTGTTGTCTTGCTTCTTCTAATACAACACCAGTTTGAATTGTTGTCCATTGCCATAGACTGCAACTATCACATCCCAACCATGTATTTTCTATCCTTGAGTGGCTCTTGTTACACGCTGATGTTCTAAGACAGTATTTGTGTGTGGATTAACAAAAACAACATACTTCTAAGTCATGAAGCATTACACTTTCTGTAAATGAAATTAGTGATGTGTAAAATAGCTAGACAGCATACCTGACATAAGCAGAGGCTTCACTACGTGAACACAAACTTATTATCATAACGCAGTCCTGTTCACTAAAACAAATACAACCAGGGATTACAGCGTTAGAAAACTGTCTATAACACTTCCTCACTGTAAGTTCACTTAACAGTGGCAAACTGTCCAACCTGACATTTTTTCTTTTAAAAATCATTAACACGTTGAGTAACATTTTTTTAATTTGAACATAAATAACAAATGAAGGCAACTGCTACCAATGCAAGCAGGTGCGTACGTCAGCATGTGTTCACTTCAGTAAAGAAATGCACCAGTTCACTTCTTACCTCACAATCCTTTATGCAAGGAAAAGTTTATCATGGTTTTTTTCTCCGTTTCTCATCCTCATGCCCCAAAAAACCCTGGAATCCAACAAAACTCAACACTGCCCTCTGCTGTTGGTAATGAAGTGAAACAACTCACTGAACAACGGTGCATAATGACTGCATCAGCAGGTAGACGTAAGATGACAGCAGGCATATATCAGTGAAAATAAGTTAAAAATAAAAGCACAGCTATAGAAGAGTTTGTCCTCAATACATCACCATCAGTGTGTTTGGTGTCTTGTCACAGTTCATCAAAAACACACTAATGAAACCAGTGACTATCTAATCTCTATTAAAGGTGACACGTAATGCCAATTGGTATTTGATTTAATATGACTCACATGTGTCACTGCCTTGGAACAGTGTAATTTATGGTGACTGCTGGCTCAACAGTTGGTGCATCAGTCACAGATGCAACAAAATTATGCAAAAAAAAGTGAGAAATCCTGTCATGACAAACACAGGAAAACTGTACTGCACTGGTGAAGATGACCAGCAGCCACAAGTCGACCTTTAGACCTTGTCCACTAGACTGGACCGAGACGCTTGACAGAATATGTGCTTAATAACTACTATGGACCACTGCTTCAAAGTGGAAAGTGTTCTCTCTGATTTAGAGTCAATATAATAATAAAAAACAACCCGCGACTGACTAATCATATGACACTGCTTGATTGAGCTGATGCAGTAAACTACACCCCATCTGGCACTTGATGAAGATAAAAAAAAAAAAAACACTTGTGTCTATTTTAAATCATCAGGAGTCACATCAGACTCCTGGCCACCTGAGGTGTTTCATGTACAGGAGCAGCGTTGATCCTGTGTCATCATCTGATTTCCCTCCCCAACACACTGCTCCCAGGGTATATCACGAGGAGAACGGAGATACACACACACACACACACACAAACATGCACGCCCTCACACAGCAAGAATGCACATACAGCACTACATAGAAGAGGAAATAAGTGTGCAGGTTCCCCACACTTATTTCACTTATATGAATGGGAGTTTGTGTGTTACGTGTGTGTGCGTAGGTGAGTGTGTGTGTGGGGGGGAGGTCAAAGGGCTTTCAGGCAGCTCTTTTCTCACCGCTGTGTTTAGTGAAATAATGTCTTGTGCTGTTTTCCACCACCACAAAAAAAAACCTATCACTCGTCCACTCGTGACATGAAAACATAATATGGTATGGCGGACCCCATAAACTCATTGCACAACCAGCTACATAACACTAACAAAGATAAAAAAGTGTCCTTATTTGAACTGATCTAATAACAAAAAACTAAACCACAGAATCAACAGGTTTCCCTTCAACACAGCAGCCTAATGATTGGCCTGCGCCGATCACATGATCTGTCATTCCAGAGCGAGGCCTTGTTAACAAAGTTCCAATGCGTTCAATTTAATCTATCTGAAATGAACAAGCAGTGGAAGATAATGATCCACGGCCAGGTCCAAAGGAGCACGAGAATATAGGGATGACAAGCAGTAACTAGGATCAAGTTCATAACACTTATAAAGCTTAAAGCATCACTAAAAAAATAAAAGTTTAATATGGTTTTAAATTCAGGCTGACAAAAGTTCAAGAACCTTTTTTATCTGTTCCAGCAATATTAGAATAAAATGTCTCTGACTGTGTTCTGTAGACCACATATGACAGAAACTACACTGGCTACATGCGCCACATATAGGAAGTAAAATATAGGAGTAAAACGCATGCACACATGCAGAGACATAATGTTGCACACACACACAGATTTACTCACTGAATCAGCGGTCGTCACAGAATCCACACTCAAAGTTTGCTGCTCCATGAAGAAAGAGACAAGTAATCCTCAGCACTGCATGTGAGCGCTCCCCTCAGCACACATTGTCATCAGCTATTGAATGTGAGTGTGTGCGTGTTTTGTGTGTGGTCAGAGATGAAGCAGCAAAGCTTGATGGCTTTCAAACCACTACAGAATGTCGCTGTCGATAGATTCCTATTCCCTCTCGCTCTCCCTCTCACATCCCCCTCCTCCTCCCTCTCTATCGTCTCCCTTGCCCTGCCTCTCCCCCCCGTCCTCCTTCTCTGCTTTTCTACCCACCCTCGCATAATTTCTATTCCACCCACACTGCTGTGGGTTGAGAGATGCGCGCCCACACACTCAAACACACAAACACACACACACACACACACACACAAGGCGAAAACAGAGGCATGGCTGCAGAGGGAGACCCCTCACCATTAAGGAACACACACCCACACGCAAAAATCAGCACTGGGGTGAATGTGTTGTCCTCAGTTCTCTTCTGTCATCTGCTTAGTATGCCCGAAGCATGTTGAGGGCACAGAGAGTAAACAGACAGCGAGGGGGAGTGGGGGCAAAGCTGAAGCCAAACAGCAAGCGATGGATGCAGTAAGTGGAAAGCTATATGTTTAGTTCTAGAGGATTGAGAAGTGACGGGCAGATGGGAGAAAACAGAAAATGAAAGACATAGAACGTGTACAAGTAGAAGAGTAAATTGTCGTCCTCCGGGATGATTGATACCTGTAATGATGATTAAAACACAGCTTGGAGTTAACTGCATTCCTCAACATGCTTCAACTCATCAACACCACCCTTTAATGCACATACACACACACAATCTGCCAGTCCGTCCTCTACTTGACTTGGGGGTGAGGACAGGGGGTGAAGTGTCTCACTCACATTTCATGCTGATAAATAACCATGAAAGAATTAAACAGACAGGAGGCATTCAGTGTCAACCCCACAGCAAAACACAATGTAGACTGTCAAGAAACATTTCAACAGCTCGGGAAAATGATTTGAAGAACTGTCAAAAAGGACATTCAGGTCCCCAACTTCAAGAAATAAACAATTTAAGACAAAAGTGTCCATATGACTCACTCCAGTGTACAGGTAGCATGACGCTAAAGCCTATCACAACAGTTTATGTACACTGCATTTCAACACTGATGTCAGCTGTATGTGAAAAGTGTGTCAGATGAGGATATAATACATCAATTCTTTAATTCTTTTTTTTTTTTTTTTTTAATGGGCAGTTTGCCGGTTTTACATATTAAGATCAGCCTACTAACTCTCACAAATGAGGGAATGAAGTAGAAACAAGTGGGAAAGCAATTATTTTTTAACCTTGCCACTTCACGAGACTCCTCAGCTGCTGCTGCATCAATTTGGGCAATTCATTTTTTTTGTACTGTTAATGTGTGGACTAGTAAGCAGGCAGTGACAGTAAATTAGTTGTTGAACAAAAGACTTTCAACCAATTAAACGCATATATAAAAATATAGATATTTTTCCACATGAAATACTGGGACAAATACAGGTTTTACCATTAACATTAATTGGGGCTCCACTCCAGGTTTAAGAGAGCCAGGATCATACAATTTTGTAAAAGTAGGTCACGCTTAATACTTGAGGTTTAAAAAAAAACTGTATACATGTTTCCCATATTTTCTGGATGTGTTCTAATAAGGTGAACCCCAGGCAGGACTCACACCGTCGTACTAGAGATCTCTCAGCACCTTCTTCTTCAAACTGGCCCAGACCAGCTTTCAGGCCACCTCAGAAAGTTAAACCCAATCTTTGAGTGAATGACTCCAGTGGCCAAAAACAAAGAATGGTCCAAAGTTGAGGAGGATCTAGATACCATCCTGGAGGCAACCCTTGCTGGAAAAGCAAAAACAAAAGTAGACCCCTTGTCAACCATTGACAATGCTCGAGAAAGGAGATCAAGTCATTGAAGAAGCAGTTAAAAGTAGCCAAAGCTGATGAGAAAGAAGGGATCAGTGAATTAACATCAAGTCTACAGATGTAGCTTATCAGAGAGCAGAGAGAATCAGAAGGCGACGCAAATAGCTTCAGAAACAGTGTGCCCAATTCATCAATACCCCTATGGCACAGCTCCCCTGTCCTCACTGGTGGAGGAGTTGAAGGTGGTGAAATGCAGGCTCTCCATGACCTCCATCGGAACTCCATGGACGAACAAGTCAGAGAAGCTGGCATCGTAGCAAGGTCTTCTTCATTGAAGAAGCAGTGTCCACTCTGAACAAGGGACATCACAGCAATACCATGTATGGGAAGACATGGCCTTGGGACAACTCACTTCCAGCAGTGGAAGAACCAGGAGGATATCCTTTCTACTGAGAGCTGTAGAGCTGCAGATTTGCATGGGAGTGTCATAGACAGCTATGACACTCCCATGCAAATCTGCACTGAAGTGGTATGTAGAGAGACACACATCCTGTCGGGTTGCCTTGACCCAAGGCAGGTATGGATGGCACCATGATAAAGTGCATCTGATTCTGGCAGACATCTTGGTGCAGAAATGGAGAACAAGGTTAGAGCCATCTCACCCCATGGCCTCACATCTATTAGATAGGAACACAACCAAGCCCTCCCTAATACAGTCAGCAAAAAGTTTGGGCGATGAAAGCTGACCTGGAAAGGAGGCTCCATTTCCCAAACACTGTGTTGTCCACTACCCTTAGGTTAGATGTGGTTATCTGGTCACAAGTGGGATGGTAAATCATCTTAGTTGAAGTGAGTGGGCTGTGGGAAGAGGGCTGTGAAGAGGCATCAGGGAGAAAAGCCAGCAAATACCAAGAGCTCGTCGATGACTGCAGGGAGCAAGGGTTGGCACACTTGGATTTTCCCAGTGGAGGTGGGTTGCTGCGGATTCTCTGCACAAACTGCATGGAATCTGCTAACCAGGATGAGTGTTAGAGGCCAAGAGAAGAAGAAAGCTATTCAGAGGCTGGGATAGGCAGCTGAAAGAGCCTCCTATTGGTTATGGCACAAAAGACGAGAGATGAGCTGGAAGCCAGTAGGAGAGCCACAGTGAGCTGGCCACCACTGCATACCCACCAACCAGAGAGGGTTGTGGTTAAAGGTTGCAGACTGTCTGAAGACCTCTTCTCCAGGCTACCCCCAATAAAGTGGATGCCAGCAGAGGTAGCTAGCTGTTTAAGTGTAGGAGTTGCTGAACAATGTCAACATTAAAAAGCCACAATACCCCTCTCAAAAACATCTCAACCAGAAGAGAAGCAAGTCAAGATTCCTCAGTAGAGAGGCATAAATATATACAGTAGATAGCTGACAATGGAGAGTATATATAAGTATACATATATGTATATATATATATATATATATATATATACACATGTTCATATAACCTTTATGGTCAGTGAATTACTTTCCCTCTTTTTAGTCCAAACCTTTTTATCATAGTACCTCCAATGACACACCAACTATTTGTGTTTGAATAAAATAAGATAACTATGAAACACACACTCACTAAAATATACTGCGACTTCTGCAAACGCATATTAGTTTTAGCTGAATTTAAGGTCGCATTCTTGCACAATCACAAAGAATATGGATTGTTTGGGATTTTGAATATAATAACAGATGTTGAATTTGAAATTGAAGGTCCACTGCAGAGGTGCATGCAGCCTCAGCAACTGAAAGTGTTTCAACAAACAGTTAAAAGAAAAAACACTTTAAGGTGATCAAGCTGAGTGGAAACTGTCAGATCTTAGGTTTATAGCCTTCATGCATGTTTGTGCGCAAGATCAGCTGAGACTCACAACTATTTCCCCAGACTGTATTTGTCCGCGGGGATGACACCACCAGTAGGGCTCTAAATCATTTAGCTTTGGACATGTCATGCACACAAAAATAAGTACACTCAAATTAAGTAATTACACTCAGACACTGAGTAAACCAAGTGATACTATAGTCATCAAAAAGAGTGTTTTTCCAAAACATGCAGCAAAGTTTAAGCTTTTATAATGAACAGCCCACACGTGACTGTGGTCAATTTAAAAAAAGTTTGCAGATAAGAAACATTCACTTATGGTCAATGAATGTTTTATGGTCATGTTAAAGAGTTTTACATTCAATGTCTTCATAAAAGTGCCTCCGAGCTTAGCTGAATTCATAATAAAACTGTTTCTTTGTTAGAGAAAGAGGAGCTCTGATGCCCAGAATAAACCTACAGAGAACATTGCCAGCCCTGATAAAACATCCCTCTTAGTGGTGCGATAGAAATCTTCTTGGAATTGTCTCTCCCAGCAACACTTGAGCTCCACTGGAGAGACATTTTCCCCTTCGTTCACTTATCATTATGTTACAGCTCATGGAGCAAACTGCAGCAATCAGACTTGCAATCAGCCTGCGGTGTGTGTTGTTTGGTGCTTATATTTGTGCTTTCGACCTCTGAATTACTGTTTGTCTGTGTTTTCATTGTCAGTTTTCAATAAATAGCTTGGCCAGATGGGCACAAACACACCCACAATCACCTTGCTATCTGCATTTCAACCCTCAAGGACCACTTGAGAATCTTTTTTGTGTGTGTGCGTCAGTGTCCTTTTAAGCAGTTAATTCAGTTAGCAGCTATTTATTTTGCTGACAGTGATCTCTAAATAGCTTGCTGTGGTTTTAAACATCAGTATTTTCAAACAAAGTTACACATATGATCTTCTAACAGAATCCCTTTTGGCTTCCGTTTGTAGGGGGGTGACTGTAATCCACACAAACACACGATATGTACGACTCTTCTCCTCACTGTTGTCATGAGACATTGTCTGTTTGCTTGTGTGCGTGTGCAATTAAAGTGCAATCAACATGGTTGTGTTACTCGGCTGAACTGTGTTTGTGTATGTGCATGCACATCTCTTCATGTATGAAGAATAATGTGTATATTTGTGTGTGTGTGTGTGTGCGTGCATGTGTATATACATCTGTGAGGACCCGAACACTAAAAAAAACACAACAACAAGGAATCGAGGACATTTTGTGAACGTGAGGACATTTTTGTCTGGTCCTCAAATTCTGTCACAACTCTAAAGGGCTGTTTATGGGGTAAGACTTGGTTTTGGGATAGTATTAGGTCTAGGTTAAGTTTAGGTTTAGTTAAGGTTTAGATAGTTGATAGTTACAGGGGCGAGGGAATGCACTATGTGACTGTCCTGTGTGTATGTGTGTGTACTGCTTATGTGTTGAGGCCTCACTAACGAGGAGAATGTCAGCTTATTGCTCATCAGAGCTCATTAGAGGTGCAGGGTAACACTTAAAACCCCTCTGGTCCCCACCACACACACTCATTTGTGCAGCATTCATAGTGAGGACACCCATAGATATAATGCATTCCATAAACCTTTACCCTAACCTTATCCATTAATGCCTATCCCTAACCCTAACCCTAAAACTAAGCCTTAAATCCCCAAAAAAGCCGTTTTAAGTGGTGACAGAATGTGAGGATCAGCCAAAAATGTCCTCAGCCCATAAGTTTTTTTTGATGCTCGCAAAGATACCCACACAAGAACACACACAAACACTTGTATTTCTAGCCATTTTAATTAATAAAAATCCATGCCAGCAAAATGTCCTTAAGAGGTAACCAATACAAGCACACACACACACACCAATCTCACCATCCTTCCCCCTCACAAGACAAAGCCCTCTCTGTTTGTCGTCACTGCCGCATGTGCAGCGAGAGAAAAAGGCCTAACGACCGGAAGAAAAAGGTAGAATAGAGGGGAGCGAGGGTGAAAGGGTGATGAGCAGAAGAGAAGAGAGAAACCATGGGACACCCTGGCAATAGGACAGAGGAAATATCTGCCCCTGTATGAAACACGCATAATAATGGGATGTGCAAACGTGTGCAGAAATGCACTGATGCCTCCGACATTAGCGGCTGATGACTTCTGTGATTTACAGTACACACTGACTGTGTGTACTGTGAATGCAGAGCGACTGTAATGGCATCAAAAAAAGCTGCATTATTTTTGTTGTAATGCGTGTTCGTTCATCACGCGTTTAAACACAATGCGACATGCAAATGAAGAGAGGAAAAGCACAACGTGTAGCCACGTCCTAATCACATTACCAATACAAATTATTTACGGTTGGACGTGAAGCCAAACAACAATGGACGTTTGTGCAGTTGTGTCGTGTTCTATGCAAAACGCATTCTGTTTACTTGAAACTAGTTTGAGTGCTGATGGGGTTTTTTCCACATGTAATACTTCTGCTCTCTCTTTCTGTTCTCCTGTCGCCGTCTACTGTGCTGTTCAATAAAGAAAAAATGTCAAAAATGTACAGAATATAAATAAAAGTCACTGCTGATATGACAGTAGAGGATCCTCTTATCTGCTCCCAGACTGCCTCAGTGGCCACTAAATGGCGGAAACATTTACTTTTCTTCTGATCTTTATCTTTAGACCAAAACGACAACTGTGCACACAACCATGTTCACAAAACTCTGCTTTGACCTGTGCACAAACACACAAGGTTATAGGTTACAAATAAGAATACGTAACGTATAGATTCTGCAAATTATACACCACGGATACGAATCCCACCTCAGTTATGATTCATACAGTATAACCTTTACAGTTACAGTGGTAACCATGAGAGCAGTCCATTGTCTCTCTTCTGTGTAGATGACTGGAGCAGCCTCTGCAGACCTTCTCATTAAAGAGGAAGAACTAAATAGGCATATTGTTAGGGGAAACTCATGGCTCTCAAATGACTGGATTCCAGGTCATTTCCTACAGATGAAAGGAGACGGAAAGTACAATTCCTCTCACAGTATAGACATGCTGCACTTGTTCACAGAAATGCTTTTATTTCCAATCTCAAGTGACATCAGCCAAAAGGTGGCTAATCTGGACACCCACACTCACTTTCACACATAAAGTTAATGTGGAATCTCCAATTAAACCCACTTTGCATGTCAATTTACTCTGGGACAAACCAGGAAAAGCTTAAGAAAGCCCAACAACAACAACACGGCGAGAACAAGCTAAATCCACACAAAAAGACCTTGTTCAACCTGGGATTCGAACAGCTGACGTTTTTGCTGTTATGCAACAATGCTAACCACCAACACTTATTTCTTTTTTTTTTATCTTTTTCTTTCTCTATTAATATAATCACCATATTTCTCTCTGTTTCTAATCTTGTTCTTTTTGCTGCAATTTTTGAAAAATCTATGTTAAGTTAAATATCAGATCAGCCATTTTTCATTTAAAGCATAATATCTATGCTTTTAATATTATTTTAAAGCATAGCATAGTCATGTCTATGACTATACAAGACGAAATTGGCCGATATAACACTGGTGCAGGTGTCTTAATCCAGATCTAAACGTCTGCTGCTCTTTATATAGGAAAGCATTGTCCACCCATGGCTGTGCATATGTTGCCATGGTGACGTGAAAAGAGAACTGACCTGTCATGTGAGGATGTATGATGCTCGTCAGCTGCTATTATTAGAGACGGACGGCGCAAGCGTGTCTCAAATAAAGCAATAGTCACTCTGAGCTTGATGAAAAGTATGAACATCTATTAATTTGTGATGTGTGTGCACATGTGTGTGCACATGTGTGTGCACATGTGCGCGCTCGTACCTCGAGGTCGTCCAGGGAGCGGGCCAGGCTCAGTCGTTTAGAGCGTCCAAAGGAGCGCCTGGCTGACGAGCGCTGGGGGAGAGGAGGGAAACCCATTGTCAATCCACGGAACCGACCACCCTGCAGGAAGAGAGACGCACAAATGTTCATGCATGACACACATGACAGAATGTAAGTACTGTAGATAAAAGGTTGGCAGCAGCAGCCACTGCTCAGGAAGGCAAGCTGTTGATGAGGTTGCCAGATTCTTAGGGACTTTGTCTCATTTGTCAATAAATAACACACAATTCACAATCGACTTTCCAACAGAAATATTGACAAACAGCCGATGAGGAGTGTGTAGTCTGAGAAGACTACACTTGGAGCTCTCTGCTGACACTATTCAGCACAATTCATTGAATTGATTAGTATTATGAATACATACATATACAGTACTTTAATATGGAGTTGGTCCTCCCTTTTGCAGACTTTTGGCAGACTTTCCTCAAGATTTTCTATGGGAATTTGAGCATTGATGAGGTCAGGCCTGGCTCACAATCCCTGTTCCAGTTCATCCCAAAGGCGCTCGATGGGGGGAGGTTGAGGTCAGGGCTCTGTGCTGGCCAGACAAGTTTCTCCACGCCAAACTCGTCAAACCATGTCTTTCTAGTCCTTGCTTTGTGCGCTGCGGCACAACGATGTTGGAATAGAGAAGCGCCTCAAAATGCTGCCACAAACTTGGAGCCCCTAAATTCTGGAAAACCCTTCCACATCAGGAACTCTGACTCATTACAGACCTTCTAAACTGGCATTATTTAATATTATTTATTTATTTTTACTATCCTCCTTTGTTTTGTTATTTTGTGGGTTTGTGTGCCTTTGACGTGACCTGAAAAGCACTATAGGAATTTGATGATGTATTTATTAAAGTTGGAAGCATAGGATTGTCCAAAATGCCCTGGGATGCTGGAGAGTGGAGTGTGGACAGTGTTAAATAACAATCTCTGAAAAACACTACTGGTCACCAGTGGGATCTATTATCACATTAACTTCAAAAGATCTGCATGAACTCCTGCCATGTTTGTTTGCAATGCACAATCCGAAACAGTCCAAACCATGATCCAGTTCAGACTGGTTTTAGATCAACAGAATATTCATAAACAGCATCACTCTCTCTCTCTCTCTCTCCCTCCCTCTTGCACCTGTATGTGTCAGTGTGTTTGGTGGGAGAGGTGTGATAGAAAATTAAATGTTCAAGTGCGAACGACACCCACTACACACACACAAAAAACGCACAGCATTTCAACATGAAGAGATCAGTGCGACTCTGCCGGAGGCTTTCCCCTGTTAGACATGCACGCTAACCCTTTTTTCCACTTAAATGTTAAATTCCACATGCTGGACACAGGCATGTGCAGTCCTGTGTTCCAACAGCTAGCGTTGCAGGCACTGGGTAGCAGAGCAAGGACACACACACACACACACACTGACACACAAACCAGAGATGGACATCATAACAACAAACCCCGCAGAGCTGAATCAAAGAAAGTAGCACGTTGTGCTCTCAAAATGGATTAATATGACCGTTCAGCCTTAGTTCCCTTAGTATATTAATCAGATAGACATGCACACACACACTCAAGCATGCACATACACACCAGCCACTTTATTAGGCACACCTGATTAACTGCTAACTTAAAAACTATTATGTCACAGCAATATAGGAGTGATGTTTAGCTACATTGCGATATATTGGGATATTATAAAAAAGGAAGGAAGAAAAATTCTAGAAATCAGAATCAGCTTTATTGGCCAAGTATGAGTGCACATACAAGGTTTTTGCCCCCCACTCTCTGAGTAAATACACTTACAACAAAAAAGACAACACAACAAGGACAATAAAAGGACAACTGACAATAAGTTAACAAACTGAGGCAATTTACAAACGTAACAGAAGAATAAGAAGGGAGCAGCGGATAATAATAATAATAATAATAATGATAATGTTATATACATAAACAGGGGAGAGAGTCAAATGAATCAGTGCCTGCTGCCAACTGTTAGAAGCCGGCTCAAATACAAACACAAAACCACTATCAAGAATATTTCTGATGCATTGAGACGGTGCTTTAATTAAAGAAGTATCACAATGTTTCAGTGTATATATACTGTATTTCCAATAGTCTAATTGCTGATCTACTGGGATTTTCATACACAACATTCTCTTGGGCACCTTACAACTAAGTAAGCAGAGGATCGTCTTTGAATGCTTAAAACATTGAACCTTATTGCAGAAGACCACAGCAGGTGCTGCTCCTGCCACTTTATTGGGTTTCCTGTGGTCAGTGAGTGCACACACACGCACGCACGCACGCACGCACGCACGCACGCACGCACACACAAACACACAAACCCTCTCAAATGAAGTGAAGACTGTCCAGCTGCTACGTGATGCCATGAACTGCTGACTAAAGAAGGCATGGGAAACTGCCCAAAGCCATCTGACAATAAATGTCACAACACTGTGCTGTGCAGCAAAACAAAGAGGAGAGTTTTCACATAATTAGCAAACCTATGAGTAATTAATCAATGCAGAGAGTCAGTCATTCTCCGGAGGCCAAATCGCGGTTATCGTTGAATCTGACTGGTGTATTCGGAGCAGGTCTTGACTACATTTCATCAGTAGATGACCAGTGGTGTTGCCTAGAAACAAAGTCACACCTCCATCTGTCTCTGTGTGCGCGTGTGTGTGTGTGTGTGTGTAAGAAAGGGAGAAAGTGTGAGTGTGTAATTGTGTTTGTTACTTCTTTAAGACCATTTCTGGCAAAAAAAAAACACTGACTTTGTCAGGACCAGTAGTTCACATAGAGACCAAAACCTGGTCCTAATGAGGCAGGACCTCATTCCTGTTTATGTTTTCGGGCTAACATTTGAATTGTGGTTAGGTTATGGTTAGATATGAACAGGTTAGGGATAACACTTTGTTTAGGTCATCCAAATAAATAAGAGTCAACGCATGTCCTTCAAAAGATAGCTGAACAAACCTGTGTGTGTGTGTGTCAGATAACAATGATTTGAACCCTCAGTTACACACACACACACACACACACACACATACAGACACTAATTCTCACATGACCTCTGTTTCACCTGGTTAGTCTTATTTATGATGACATTGAAGCATAATGCAAACACATAACAGTCTGTGTCTGAGACGCTGAGATTTGAATTCAAAAGAAAATGATAACACGTGGATCAAACTGCGGTGCTGGGGCAGCTTTGGGCGTGGCCACACCACAGTGTTTTCAGAGAAACATCTCAAAAGACTAAATTTAAGTGGAAAACTAACAGCTCTTATCTGAGTCGCTCATCTCTTCCTCATGTCCCCTCTCGCTGACACACACACACACACACGCACACACACACACAGAACTGAGGCATCCTTCCTGTTTACAATAAAACAGCTGTCAACATAAAAACCGAACAGAAAGACAAACAAAAAGACGTGTTTATGTAAAAAAAAAACAGGCACTGCAACAGAAAAAAGTGCCAGAGGTCATTAAATTACATTTTTATTAAATATTAACATTAATGGTGATCCTTGTTCCTGTGTCAGTCCTAAGTCTAAAAAAAAAATTCTACATGTAGTTTCCAAAATTCCAGTCGCACGAACCGTGTCTACTTTGGGTGTTCAGATGAAGAGTCGGCTACAAAACACAACACCCCAAGCACACGCATGAGGCAGTTTAGATGATGAAACAGCGCCCCCATGTGGCATTCAAAGACACTTGCACAAACTGCAAGTGGCCCAGTTCAGATCTTTTCCTAATGTCAGATCTGTTCGTAGGTGGAAATAAATCGCATATGAATCAAGATACAATGGATGTCAATGGATACGACTGGTTTACATCCAAATTCTTGTCGCTGTCCTTGACAACAGATCTGCTTTGGTGTTACTTTTACTGATATTCATCTATGTGTACCAGGTGCATATACTGTATATGTGCACTGAATTATTTGAATACATTTCCTTATAGACACACACCGACACACACACCACACTCTCCCTCGCAGCAGGTCCGTACAACCCCACATGACAGACTTTAAATCAGATTTTCACGGGAAATACTCCACTCCAAAAAAAGAAGCGACAACAAACTCCACCGCTAACAAGATGCATTCAATGACCCACGTAAAAATTCATAACTTCTGCATTTCAGTAATTAAATGCACCACAAATAAGGTAAAAAAAAAAGTGTTCGGTTTTGTATTTTTTTAATATAATCACAAATAGTTGCCTTAACCGATTGATGTTTTACAATCAAACATAATATAATATTCATGCCCATGCCTAATTAAAATAACTATTTTACAAAGCTTCGTCTTCTGTTTCCACCGACTCTCATTAAGGCGGGAAACAGGTGGTTTTCAGGTGAAGGCAGCTGTCTGACTAATGCATAATAAATGATCTGATACTGGAGCACTGGGGATAAATAACTCAGCCATTTGTACTCAGCCAACTTGACTGTTAGCATTATTCAACATAGAGCACAGGGAAGTTGGTGATTGTGTGAAGGTGTTGTGATTATTGCTCATTACAACTTTCTACACCACAGAAAACTTCTTCTCATTGACATGTGAACTTTCATTTAAGGACTAAATAAGTTCATTCGAGTCAACTTTCCAGGCCTCGAGAAAGAGAGTGAAAATGTGATGGCGAGCAGGTAGATGAACACGGACGGATTTATAGCCTCAATAAACTGAAGCCTTGGATGTACTCTAGTTAGAGTAAATTTCCACAGCAGATGGGTGTGATGGGGGATTCTACCTGCTGCCTTGGCTTCTCATCTCATGGTCACTTTTAACACAACTCTTCCAAAAGACCCACAACCCACATAGAGGCATAGTGCAAGACATCACTGAATGCACTATTGTGGAAAACGTGATGATTTAAAAAAATAAAAATGGTAGAAAAGTGAGCCCCCAAGTCGACAATCTTTCTAACTAAAACTCTTTAATGAATTTATAGAAAAGGTACCTTTTTCTCTCCCTCCTTTGCATTCCCTCGTTTCTTCTCTCTCTCACTTCTCTCCGCACCAAACAGCTTTTTGGCCCACTCATCTTTCTGAACGGCCAGCCGGTGGGTGTGGGATTGGGGATGTGAAGGAGGCGGCGGCGGCGGCGGCTGGCTGCCTCCAGGTGGTGGCAGGCGGTCTCCGGGGGCTAGTGGCGCCCGGTATCGATCAGCCGGGATCTTATTCATGGGTGGGGGCAAGGTGCTGCAGTTGGCTGATGACCATCCGTCAGTGGATTCAGCGTATGACTCCTGATCGCTGCTCAGGCCCTGCAGGTGGCTGTGGTGGTGGTGGTGCTGCTGACGCCAGTCCCTCAGTACATGGACTGGCAGCCACCGCTGCGGCTCCACCCCTGCTGCTCCTCCAGCCCCTCTCTTTTCTCCTCCCCCCACAGCTCCACCCCGTTTCGTTGGTGGGTAGTGGTGAGGGTGGACCCCTCGCGAGTGCCTGCCGGGGACGTCAGTGTGATGCAAGGGGAGGGGGTGAGGAAGGTCAGCCAGGTGTGGATCATGACGATAGTGGCCGTTTCTCAGAGCTGGCGGAGGAGGAGGGGGAGGAGGCGGGAGAGGGGCTGCGGCCCCCAGCGTGGGACTCCAGGCCTGCTGGGAGGAGGGTGGACTGTCCCAGTGGCGTGGTCCAGAGATGTGGTTGTGATTAGGAGGACCACCGAGGTCTACTAAAAGCACTCTGTTGCTCTTCTCTTCTGGTAAAAAGTTGCCAATCCCGCTGTCGCTGTTGCTGCTGGTGCTGTGGTTCTGTTGGGCATCGTTGTCGGGATCATGGAAGGCCCGAGCTCGTACCCCCTCGATGTTGTCGCCCATGTCCCGGTAGAGAACAGAGACAAACTGGAGGAGGGGCTGAGAACTGGGAGGGAATTCCAGGCAGCCCCCTGTGTCTGGGTCAGGAGTGCACTCAAAACCAAATCTCCTGGCTACACCTAAGTGGACCTGAGGAAACAACACCATCACAGTCAGTATAAGAGTGTCAGTCATTATTAGTCAGCTGCTGCATTGATAGCCGACACATTTGAGAATAAATTGATAAGTCTGAGTCACATTCAGTGATTTCAGCATCTTAAATGTTAATAGGTTCTGGTTTCTGTGCTACTCTCATTCATTTGGTTTGTGCACAATCCAGAATATATTATGATTTTGAGGTTTAGGAAACCACAACAAACCTTTTTATGATTATCTGAGATTTTTTTGAACCAAAAAACTTATCAATCCATCAAGTACACAATAATTAATGGAAATAATCATTGCAGCCCTAGAGTGGGAATCTGCACTCGTCTGCAAGCTACAAATACTGTATATTTTGATCATAAAATGCAGCTGTTAATATGTTTCTGAATTCTTTGCATCACTAACACTTTGTATGCACTTTGAAAATTGACAGATAAGACAAATCATAACACCCCTCCCCTTAACTGTTCAATGTTGTGGTGTGATGACATGAATTTTCTTTTTTAAATTGGGTTAAAAAAACTATTGACAAAGCAATCGGCCTTTGCAATTACTTTACACAAAAATGCCACCTGCTTACCAACTAAACAGCAGCAAAAACATGTAATACTTAATAATATTGCATTTATATCATCGTCATCGTTTTACCTGGTGGAGACAGAGGTCTGGGTCCACAATGAACACATGACAGGAAGTCCTCAAACTGCCCTCGTCGTCCCGTCCGTTGATCAAGCGACGATCGTCATGGTCGTCCGTGGCCTGCATCGTCACCAGGCCGAAGAATCGGCGGTCGTCAGGGCAGCAGGCGCTGAAGGCTAGTTTTTCGGCAGGATAGGTGGCCAGGACTTGA
Organism: Solea senegalensis; assembly: GCF_019176455.1. NCBI lineage: Eukaryota > Metazoa > Chordata > Actinopteri > Pleuronectiformes > Soleidae > Solea > Solea senegalensis. The sequence continues at coordinate 4,807,730 of NC_058026.1, read as the reverse complement.
CCTCTGTCGCTGCACAGGCGCACACTGTCGTGCATGACCTGGTGGGATTTAATAAATGCAAAGTACTTCATACCAGGAAAATAATGAGGCAATCACAGTTGCCCTAGCATTATTAACAATAATATGAATTTACACTGCTAAAATAATGTAAAACAACTTGGTATGGCTGATGTAATTACTAAAAAGGAAAATAATGTTTATATTTCTTTATGGATTTGAGGCCAAACAAGATAAATTATTAAGGCTTACAAGGAAGCTTCAGTTTAAATTGAAGGTTCAGGGTGTTTAGGTGGGTTTGTTGGCAGAAATTTAATAAACTACCATAATATGTTTGAATAAGCACATCATAAAACTTTAATATAAACAGCCTTTGGTTTTTTTTTTCTACAAAAAAATAAGCCTTTTATGGGATTATTTTTGTTACTGGATTAATAAATCCATTTTTATAAATTATTACAAGCCATTATCCTCAGATGCGTATTAAAAACATTCACCTTCATGAGAACCAATGAATGAATCTTCTGCTCTGCCCTGAGGCGTCTCATGCTGCCTCTGATGGCTTGCAGGCTGTCGTTCTCCAGACTTGTCCCAGAGGAGGCCAGCTCAATGGAGCCCAGGTAGCCGACAATCATGCCCACATTGAGGATGCCGTCGCCAGGCTCTAGGATCAAGTCGCCCCCATCTCCTACATCCACATCCTGCTCTTCGTGCGAGTGAAGGTGGAGGTGACGGAAGTCTGAGTCCAGGAAGACCGAATCGTCATTCAGAACTTGGGCCATCTCCTCCTCAGAGAGTAAGTTGGGATTGCTTTGAGAACGGGAGGAGTTGCGATATGGTGGGAACTCTGGATCAGACAACGGACGGGGCTTGGATGATGAGCTCACTCTGGGCCTCTCCTTGTCTGAGCTACTGGACGAGTGGCTGGAGTTCTCAAAGATCATGTTAAAAATTCCTCCAGACTGCAGCTCGGCGACCACCCTCTCTGCCCTGTTGATGCCCAGCTGCTTAGAGTCCAGTTTGGGTTTGTACCAACCTCCACGAGCTCCACCACCTGACCTGCTGTTATTGTTGTTGTTGGCACTGTTGTCATAGAAACCGTCCAACTCATCATCACTAGAGCATGAGTCCAGGTGAGACGCTGCCATTGTGTTGCTGCTGTGATGGCGACTGTGGTGGTGGTGGTGATGGTGTCGCCTAGGACGTTCTCCCTCGGCGATGACCAGTTTCAAAACGCCAGAGCAGCGTCCAATCAGTTTCACCACATCCTCGTGTGACGCCTTAGAGACGTTGATGTCATTGACAGAGAGGATGTGATCTCCAGAGCGCAAGCCCACGTAGTCTGCAGGGCTTCCTTTGAGGATGCAGCTGAGGAGACATGGGCTGTGGCCTGACAGTGTGAAGCCATACCCCGATCTCCCTCTTGCCACCTCCACAGCACGGATACGGCCCTGCTGGACGGAGGAGGAGACTGGCGGAGGCTGGGGCAACGTCAGCCCACTCCCAACACACGGGCGCCTCTTGGACGATGCATCTCCTTGCCTGAACATTGTGTCAGGTAATTTTCTGGTGTCCATCAAATCTGTACGTTTCAGTTAATCATTATACGTCCCTAGGCTCTGCTCAAGCAGGAACACAGGGAATATCCAGATCTTGCCTTGTCCGCTATCGAGTGGTTAGGAAAAATGAGCAGCAGGGGAGTGAGAGTGAGGCCTCAGCTCTGGCACAGTCTCGCTAGCCGTCCCATCCTGGTGTCATTCGCTGTTCCAGCCCACAAGCACATTACCTGCAGCACAGCAGAACAGGACAAGTCACATATGAGGACGTTGAACTTTGTCATTGTTTCCACCTGAGCTTCTATCATTCATTCATGCCATTCTTATATCAAACATAGTATCTTCATGGAATTTAGCACCTTTATTTGATCTATTTTGCACCCTCCTTTGAAAATGTATGCATGCATATGGAAAAATATAGATAACAGAGATAATGTGACTATAGGACCATGCCGTTATACTGAAATGGTTAGAGGAGATCTGGATAGACAGGGTGGTTTCCTGCTTGTTTTTCATTGTCTTGCCCCGATTCCATTTTCTTCTTCAAGCAGAGAAGTGATCAAATCAAATTATTTGAGAGTCCAGATTTATCTGCATGTGTAATTCACAATGTAGGTGTACCTAAATTTGTGGCATGGCTTTAAAACAAGGATACAAGTAAAATGCAGGTTAATCATCTCACTCTCCAAATAGTTATACTTTCACCACAGAAGGTCAGCTAAGGAGACTTGTATATAATACAGTTTTACCTCTTTGCTGTGCAGCAACGATTTCACATTGAGGCTTTGTTCAGATTACACAGCTGAAATTACTCATATACAATGTTTTTCCGTTGATGTGACTCAGATCCAACTTTTATCGAGAACTGTGTGGACACAGAAATCCGATCGTCAGTTCAGTTTTTCAAATCACATTTGAGTCTGTAATTTGTAAAGGTTTTCCTTCAATTAAAAACAATTCATGTGAGATGCGTGTCCCCTTGTCCTTTTTGCATGACACAAGAAAGAACCCCAACCTTGTTTATAAAAGTAACTTAGAATAACTTTTACTCCGGGTACATTTTAAACAAGCTACTTTTTTTTTACTTTAACTTGAATACATTTTTAGACCAGTACTTTTACTTGCACTTAAGTAAAATCTTATCAAAATAGTGGTACTTTTACTTGAGAAGAATATTTGAGTACTCTTTTGTATTTATAAAAACCTTTATACATGTTATTATCTTATATAATATGTTTCCAGATTAATTATGTTTGGGTGGAGCGAGGGCAAACATGGCTCTTTTTACCCTGAAGGTTGCACATATACTCCTGGTGTAAGCACACCTGTGCAGGGCGCAGAGTGAAACTCTGGCCAATAACAAACGTGTGTTCACACCTGTCAGACATCGCAGGTAAACTCAGACTGACAGACACAGCCTACAACTCCTCTGTGACTTCAACAAATCCTACAACTTCTAACTTTTTGAACGTGCGTATCGTTTTATTATCGACACAACACTAACGGTAAACAGCTACTTGTTCGCCAGGAGCCTACGACATTCACTGAGTGAAGGAAATATTAACTTTTTACTATCGCGGTACCGTTAGCTTAGTTAGCTCTGCGTGCTAACAAAGTTAGCGCTGGTTAAATTAAGTTGAATAAAGTGGCTAAAAAAACACCAGTGGCCCCGCGTGTGTTCGTCTACATAAATAAATACGTGTCGTCTTTCTGTCAACTCGTGAAAGCTATAAAAGCATAGTTTTTTCTTGCCGTTACATGGTGTCCAAAAGTGCATCTATCCGTGCTTGAATCCTAGTCCCGCCCCCCCGGTTCCTCCATCCTTGGAATGTCGGTTTGTCGCTATGGCAACTCGGGTACACACAGATTCTCGCGAGCTGTCATTGGGCTTCGGGGCTGTCACTCAGCCGCGAACAGTTGTGTGCGGATAAATTGGGGCTAAGTTAGATTGAGAAATCACAAATAAAAAGTTCTGAACAGTAGTGGACACTTCCACAGGTGTCCAACACTTTAGCTTTGACGACAGCGCGGCGCGTCCACGTTGGCTGACGTGTTTACACTTACACGCAAAGTTTTTCACAAGCACAGTAAAATCATAAATACATCAGTTACACACGCGAGAAACGAGCAATAAAAACGACAACATCTGGCTAAAAAAAAGAGTCAAAGTTTGTGAAAGTAGGGACAGCTGAGTACGAGGTGGACGCTGAATTCAGTCAGCGGATTTTTCTTTTTCTTTCTTTTTTTTCTTTGAGAAAGACAAAAAGACTTACTTGTCATCGTGCGACGGTGATGCTGCACGGGCTGTTCCCATTGTTGAGTAACTAAGGTCGGTTAGGTAAACTCAGAGACGATGGGTAAACAAAAGAAAAGGCAGCACCATCTGGCGAAGTGGCCTTAAGAGGAGGAGATGGAAGGAAGGAGGGAAGAGGGAGGAGGTGTGTTTAGAAAGGGTAACAGAGGGGGGGAGACCTCAAACACTCACTCACACATTTACTGTATTTATATATAAGAAAACATTCATTATAAAGAGTTACCACACACTTAATATGAGTCAAATGACGACTTTCATAATAATAAAATAATAAAAACATCTTACCTGTTGATTTCATTTTAAAAGATAAATTGACATTTAGAAAACAGTTGCTATAAGGTCCAGAAAAATCTTATAAAGCATTAAAGATAAAGTCTGTATTAGGGTTGGATGACACAGTCGAAAAGGTTAGTGTGATAAAGACTGTAAAATGAGTTTTTATCTATACTACTCATTGTGATAATGTCAGATAACTAAATAGAATGTATATATACACACATATACAGTGTTGTAATGTAACAAAGTACAAATACTTTGTTACTCTACACAAGTACAAAATTAATGTTTCTGTACTTTATTTATATTTCTAGAAACTTTTACTCCACTACATTTCCCCTAACTATTTTTGTTACTCACAACTACCAAATAGAATCAGAAAAAGAAGCGTTGGTATTATGGTCTGTATTTCTATACGAGCTGTTTTACACTATAGTTTCACTACGTTCACACGCTGCACCATGGGGTTAAGTGTCTACAGCCAGGACAACTTGCCATTACCACTTTTACTTCTAAAACTTTAGTGTAGAAAATCTAGTACAGCAGTAAATGTCATTTACTTTAAGACTTTTATGTAAGTAATAAAAAGTGACTTCTGGTAAGATACTTGTACTTTTACTCAAGTATCCCTTTCAGGTACTTTATACAACACTGTCTATATACACACACACACACACACACATATATATATATACACATATATATATATACATATATATATATATACATATATATATATATATATAACCTTTTTTATATTACTATTAAACATGACATTGTGATATACAGTATATTGTTATTAATTTACTCTCCAGCCAAAGACTGTGTGCAAAAGTGCCACCTGACGAGTTTCGAGTGATTACACATTGTAAATGAAATGTGCAGTGACATTTTCCTCAGGATGAAGTCACACAGATGACAAAATAAATCCTTGAAAAGAACATTGTCGTTATGTACAGTTGCTTAATGCAGGTGCCGTCATGATTCCAGTGCTTTGTGAACATATGGCAGCTGCTCACTAATCCTATTAATGCCCTTTAATCATGAATCATCCTAATGGGTGCTTTACAAACCAGGATCTATGTACAGTGTCTGTGAAAAGGAACTGCAACCTGAGTGGAAAAAAGGTAACTGTGAGAAGGAGATCATGTAAAAGATCAGTGAGGTCCAAGGTCAATGTAGAAGAACATTTTTAAAAAGGTACAGAGTGCAAAATCTGGCAACATTTGTTAGTGAATTTATGTTACAATCGATAATCAGTTTTTCATTGGAGCTTTTAGGTTAAAATTTCTATATTGTATATTCTAAAACACTTTTTCCTGTTTGCACTCAGACATTATTTAAACTAAGAGAAGATTATAATTCAGGAGTATTATTTATGTTTGAAACTATCTAAGTGTTAGATATTATTATTCATAATAATAATAATTTTTTGGGGGGTAAAGTTATGGATATAAAACTCTTTTTGGGGTTCAAAAAAAGTTTGAAATGTAAAATAATAAGTTTGTCCATTGTGGGCTACTGTACAGTAAAGCTTCTGTAGAGCTGAAACAATAATTCATACATTCATATGCTAAATGTAACTCACAGTTGGATGATGTTAGACACACACACATCCTGTGGATCCTGCGTTTGACGATTGGTCGGATTGTGAAGCTCGTCTCTACGAAACCCTCGGGGGGGAAAAAACTAACTCACAGAACATGTTTCACGTCATTAAATAATTTATTTAACTTCTATGATGAAACCATTAGCAGTAATTCATCTCTTTAAAAATATTAAAGTAACCCGATGAAATACTCTATCTCCTCCATATTAGTACGGGCATCTGTAAAATGGACTTTCTGGAAAAGGTCAAACTTTTTTTGTTTTTGTTTAGATGACCAATCATAAAGGCAGGTGTAAGAAGAGTAAACATGGCGATTTCTTCTTTTTCATTCATGGATTATCCTCAGCATCACTCTTCATTAGTCAAACATGAACTTTGTCCTCAACCGTCCACGCCCCAACTCCCAAAACCAGTGGAGATTTCTGGGTAATCGTATTACCTCCTGCAGAGAGCACCAGGACGTCTGGAGTGGATGCTTAAAACCAAGAAAAGCCATTTTGTGGTCAAGAGAAAAAAAAAAGGGGTTGTTCCATTGCCCTGTATGTCTTTTCTTACAACACAAATGTCTACAATAACAATCATTTAATCTGCTTTGTTATATCAATACCAGCTGCTGAGGACTCAAGTCATTTATTGTGTGAATACATTATAATAACACAGTCACAGGAAATTAAGTCACACTGGCTTTAAATGTTGAATTTCTTATAAACTGATGGGATGGTTTTACTTTCATGTATCGTAGGCCTCTGCATGAGGACATCTTCAAGTGATCGATGTCTTTTCTATTCGGCACAAAGACGATGAAAGATTAAACATTTTTAATTTTACCAATTTTTTTTTTTAACCGTGACAAAACGATACTTAAAGCTCAACGAAAACAAAACAACAAAACAAAAAAAAACCTCGGCCGTCACATGGAGTAAACTGCACTACACTTACTCTGCTGTTGATTTGTCAAAGCTGCTATTGGTTGCTAAGGTTACGCTGCTCCCCTTTGGATTGTGTTGCATCCCTCCCACACACACACACACAACAGTCATGGCAACTGTAGCCCACAGAAACAGAATTATTACGAAAATAGCAGTAAGCATGCGTTTGTTTTCAAGCTTTTCAGTGTACAGGACATATATATATATATATATATTCAGTCTTTTTTTTCTTTTCTTCTTTAAATCTAAGGCAAGTGTATGTACAGAGCAACAATGTCCAGCTCACTCCCTGGCAAACTGGAGGTCAGTCTTTCATGAAACAAGCTTGGTGTGTGTCCGGCGCTCTGCTGACGTTTCATTTCTCATATTGGTGAGAGTTTGTTTCAGACGGACAAAAGAAGAAGAAAAAAAAAAAAACGGCATCACATTATTTGTCTATTTAACATCTCATCTTTACACAGCTCGGATTTCTTTTTTCTTAAATCATGCACCATGGCTTTCGTATTAATCCATATTACTTTACAATTTTACACAAGATACAAAGGGAACGCCATTCAAAGACAACTGTGAATAACATCCAATCTTATTACAACAATAGTCACATCTTACATCCTGAGAATTAAAAAAGAAAATAAAAGAACAAAGTAAATCAACAGATGGAATCATTCAGGTGCATGGGGGTCACTAGCAAAGAACTAGGCAGATGTAAACAATATAAAATGATTTTTCTTCTGCGACTGGTTAAATAAAATCTCTCTTGACTGTGGGTGAAGATTCATGGGCCTTTAAACTGTTAAAACCATATTTTATACTGCTCAATATTCACCTGCCTGGTTCTTTGTCCACACTACAGCGTCCACGACGTCTGCGGCGATGATGGGGTCGATGCACAGCAGCCATGCTGATTATGTCGTATGTTGCCGGCACTTCCAAGTAGTCAGGGGCAGAGCGACAGGGAGCCGGCACGCACCCTGAACCCGAGGAAGCTAAACCGAACTCGACTTTTTCAAAATGGCTGCTGTGTAAAGAGCTCATAGCAACAACTACTCCCCATACTCCATAATCATCATGGGAAAAAACAACAACTATGCCATTAGTGATCAGTCTTACACACAACTTTTGACTATTTAATGTGTCAGAATGACCACAGATATAAAACGATCTTTAAATATATGAACTATTAACAATTTTAGCAGACCTCTCTTCCTCACGCCGACAATAATGCACTGAAAAATAAATGCAATATAGTAAATATGTTCTGTTTTTCCCTCTATTGTACTTTACTGACATCAAATACTGACTGACGCACATCCTGGCAGCACAATACATTTTGTGTTTGATTAAACTGATCTTTATGTATTGTATGTGTGTATATATATATAATTAATTCAAGGTGCTGGGTGGGAGGAAATATTCAAGGTGCTGTCATTTGTGTTGAGGATTCAAAGTTTCACCCTCAGTACAATTTATAGGCTAAAAGTGACAAATTCCGACCCACCCCTTTATTTTAAAACCAATTCCTTTGAATTGATCGTGGGTCACAACAGTAGTTCTAAGTTCTAGTCGTAAAACATTCTGTCCTTCCACCGTCACAGATGAAGGGGAGGTTTACGTGACCATCTAATTTCATGCCCCACCACATCTCTCGCATTATTCCACTTTCTCTGCGCACGCCTCGGTGCCCCCGCCACCTCTCTGCTCATCTCAGAGTGACGTATCCTGGTGGATTGACTGCAGACACCCCAGTAGCTGGTAATAAGGGCTGCCAGGCGACGCCACGGTCTCAAAGACGGACTGAAACGCCCGGCGGTCCAGCTCCTCGTCAATCTGGTGCCGGTAAAAATCCAAGGCCACCAGGCAGAACAGGTTGGTGTCCACCACTTCACTGGAGCCCATTCGGCTAATGACATGTGGCAGTCTGTTACAGAGCGGGGGGTTAAGGGGAAAAAAGACCACACTTTACACAGACGATCAGATTGCTAATCTTGTAACTGACTAATGGTTGCTATTAACTTGTGTTTGCATAATTTAACCAACTCGTCACAGGTCTCTGGAGGGACACACAGGTGACCTGCTATGAACATGCATTTTCCCATCTGAATGTGATAAACTTGAGCCAAATGTTTAATAAAATTGTACGTATTACCACCTTTACGAGAAAAGGGTCTTGTTATAAGGAACATAAACTGCAGAAAATGTCATGTTTGCAGTTTGACTCCTAATTGTTTCAATAAAGTGGATTCATTTACAAATTAGACTTGTTGTGCATCACTTTTCAAATGCACTTACAAAAGCAATACAGTAATGTAATGACTAATACTGCTAAAAACCAACAACCCCATCTCTGTCATAAATTGTGTACATTTTCCTTAACAGTACGTTGAATGACTTAATGTCTTTTTCTTGGTTTACATTTGAAACATTGTGCATTAGCAAAACATACGTTACGTTGGACTAACAAACAAATGAGGTTCTTATATAATTATTAATATTTTACACCCAGAGGAGAGAGTTTGTTTTGTTTTTGCACTTCTGTTTCAATTCTATTGGAAAGTAGTGAACAACAAAAAGCAATATGCGACTGTAGCTGTACTGTCCTCTGCCCCTGTGAAGCTTCTTCTGCTGATGTGCGCCCTCTGCTGATACAAGTCCTAACTACACCTTACGCGAAAGTTCAAAGAATACATTCTAAAAGGGCAGTTATTCCAGTGTAGCATCATAAACTTTTGGTGCAAGGATACAAGGCTGAGATCCACTGAGAGGTGGACGCAGAGACAAAGAAGCAGGAGAGGCTCCACATGGCCATGGCCACCGGTGTCCTCTGAGTGAAGTTGGACAGAGACAGCAGCACCCAGTCCCTCACCATAGACGACTGACCTGTGGCGTGGAGCGTCTGGAAAACCTGGACATGAAAAAACAGCAAAAAGAGTCGGAGAAAGGAAAGTTACAGAAGGGAAACTTTCATGCTGTGGAGTGAAATCACTGTAGGTTCATTGCTCACCACATGAAGTGATGAAGAATATGTGCAATAGTAGCACCAGGTGCTGGGTAGGATTGACAAAGAGAAAATGCAGAAAGTGTCCACACACCAGTTCTCAAAATGTATTCATTCCTTTGAACCACTAATCTGGTTGTCTGTACAATAACAATAAAGTATTTTCTATTCAACTCTTTATTACCAACTCACTCGCAGTCAAGCAACAAAAACGCAGTATTTTCTCTTTGTATGAGGGGTGAGAATAATTGTATAATAATGGTATTAAATGGTATTTTGGGAGTAATTAGTGTGTAGACATTAACTGCTCTTTTTCTAAATCATTATTTTGAATACCACCACAACAGATCTAGAAATAACCGCTTCCAATATTTGGAAAGAAAAATATTAAGAACGACATTAGGTTTAAATATAACCTAAGAATGCTGGTTCTGTTGTGTTGCTATTGTGTTAGATTCCAGGAAGAAAAACTGAAACCCAGTGTCTTTGCTTGAGTTTGTGTCGTCTTGACGACCTATTGTCTGACTGCACAACAAAAGGCCTGGCTTGCTAAAGTAGCAACTTTACTGAGACAGGACTTCATTAGAATTCTCTGTAATGCTCCCCACCAAGAACAAGAAGACAACCAGTAACAAGGGGAAAAAACTAAAGAAATACCAAATCCATTTTATCTTGTGAGCCCAATATACAATAAACTGAAGTTCTACATCTTGTTCCCATCTCCTGCTACTGACCTTGTACACAACAGTGGCCATGAATTGTGGGTAGGGTTGCTGATTGGACAGGAACTCTCCGATGACCTTGTTCATGACGTCCTGTGGCTGGAAGAAGTCGTCCAGAAACTGGGGCAGAATCCTGGACACGACCCGCGCCTCGCTGGGCAAACCCTTCCTGATTCTGTAAACGGGAAACCGCAGCAAATGACGGAAACAAAACATGTAGGTTGATCATTAGGTACAGACGATTATTTTTCAGATCTACAAAACCTGAAGTAAATCTGAGTCTCGCAAGTATGGGTGTGGATTCTGTGAACAAGTATGTGCAGTTTATAAAACAGAGTACATGTGTTTACCTGTCGAACAGCACAGAGACCCTCTCCATGGCAACAATGATTGACTCGCTGTCTGGAGCTTGAGGGTCAGAGTGAGGAGGGCGACTGGCAGGACTGGCCTTCTCCTTGCCTGAGGAGAAACCAACATGACCCGCCGTGACGCCCACCGCCTCCGCTACGGCAGAGCTAGAGTCAACCTGACCTCTAACCCCTGTCATGTCTGAACCCGATGCAAGCACCGCTGAGAGGACGAGAGGAAGGGGGTTGGAGCCGGTTAAACCAGGGGTGGGGTAAATGTTAGAGGTGGAGTCGGGGAAACCAATATCACAAGATTTAGACCAGATTTAAATTGTCTTCAAACTGAAATCGGGATGAATTTTAGGGAGATACTCAGGTCAAATAATATTCTTAAGCAGGCTTCTTAGTACATAGATTAGCCTCTCCTGTGACCCTAAAGCGTTTCTGCTTGCAGGGCTCTACAGCACAGACTGGTAAAGTGATAACGTGCAGAAACTTTTAAGTCATGCTAGGAGTTGCTTAAGTTAGTAGGGACCAACATAGGGGTTAGAGGTAGGGTATTGTCAGTAATACACATTCCACACAGTATTACACATTATTTCCTTAATTGTAGCAGCCCACCACAGTTTCATAGGTTTTATAATGAACTGACAATTTTTTTACAATTCAGCTGGCTACAGTAGCAACTGAAAATGTGATTTAAAATGTTTAATAAGTGAAATCTTATTTCACTGTAGATTTGTACACAGCGTTTTCTCGCTACACATACCGACACAGTTTGTCAGATAGAAACTCGCAACTCCTCAGTATGTGAAGTTTTTTATGAGGCATTTACAAGAGCATGCCACATGCATGTGCTGTGACTTCATGTGTTTATGTGATACATAATATACATGTAATCACCGCCCCCCCCACAAGCCATGTTTAACATGCAGATCAACAGTTTCGAATAAAAAAAGTAAATATAATTAATGTTCCTTGTGTTGTGCTTTGACAAAAATGGTATAAGTAGTAACTATGTAGGTTTCAAAAATCAAGCCATTCACTTGAAATGTATCCATAGTAACACTAATACTTACTATTTATGCTAAAATTTTCTTTCCTTATATAGTTACATTAAATTAAGATGAGCATAGATCATGTCCATAGATTCTCATTCATTCAGGTCCTTATTATCCAAAAGTCACTGAATCAGTAGCAATGGGAGATTGGTCAGTTGCTATTGATTAAATGACCTCTGGATTTTTCCATAAAATAAAATGTAATTTCTTGTTTAACCTTGGGCATGGACTCTCAGAGTGGCACATACAGTAAATACAAGCACTGCAGTGAACAGCCACACAACAATCTGTGTCATTCTTATGTTTACCATATTTTAAGCTCTCCATTGGCTTTAGAGTTATCCTAACTGTAAGCAACGAAGATATAAACGCGAAGCCAAGAGTGGAATTAAAAAGAGAGGGGAAACTTGTTTGTTGTGTGTTGTATCCTGTTTTAGCACTGACTGAGACACTGTGGGCTCTCACACTTAAATAATACAGAATTGATGTAGAAAATAAATAAATAGTGCAGTTCAAATATTTTGTTCAGCCCTATTTTATACTGCCATGAATCTTCATGCAGGTGAGTTAGCCAGCTAGCTCGATTCCATGCTGAGAGTTAGCAGCAGACTGAAAAGGCAGAAACGTAGTGATGACAGTAGCAGCCTCGGTTAAAGTGCATTCTTGGGACTTAACCTGCATGCAATAGAAACCATGTGAGCACTTTGCTTACCAGTGTACATGCAGGTGAGCATGAGGCCCAACGCAGCCATAGCTCTGTGTGGTGATGGCATGTTGACTCGGTCCACGCTGAGTTTGACAAGCGCTTCCCCGTCCACGCGTGACAACTGCTCCGACAGCAGGAGGCGCTCCAGTCCGCGCAGCACGCAGTGATAGATGATGGAAGGAGTGGAGTCCTCGCTGGCAGACACCATCACACCACACAGCTGAAAGACAGGGACAGAAGCAAGAGTGAAAGATCAGAAAAGGCCAAAGAATCAGAGTTTTACAGTATTTCTACATTAATGCATGTGTGATATAACCAAGAATGTGTTTGTACCAGAGGTTGACTATAGACAATGCCAATCTTCATAAATCAGTACAGCCATTGGCCAATATGTGCCGATTTATTTTTGCCAATACGTTTTACCTATTTTTCCAACCTCCATCTGATATGAAGAACTGTTTACTCATAAGAAAGTATGCAAAAAACTGTTAGGGTCAGTCTCTCCACATTTGTTTGTGAGTATATATTTAGAATTTAAATACTTAACACCTTAAGGTAAAATAAAGTAATGATGACTTAAATAATAATTGGCTGATGTTGATTTTCATCCTCTAGTTGTCATGTATTCATTTGTTCTTACCTGTATGACTCCAGCCATAAACTCAGGACCTACATCCAGAGGGTAGTTCTCCATCATGTAGAAGGCCACTGCGCACATCACCAATACATGCTGCTGGTTATGGAGGTTCACGCAGCTGCAGAACAGAAAACAAAAGTGCATTTGCCATGAATTTTGTGCACTGTATCATGTCCTCTCCAGTGTGTGTTCTCATTACATGAAGACGTGTATTATGTATTATGAGAACTCAGCTTTTCTAATCTCACACAGATTTTTTTCATTGGTGCGTCCACGGTGAAATGCTGTGAGTAACATCGATAGCAGCAATGTTCCTCTGATGTTTACCTGCCATCTGTTCACTGCACGTGTGACTCCCAGCAAAGATGGGTAATAAGTCAGAGTCTGTGTGTTGATTAAATGACAAACAATGACATGGATACTCACTGAGCAATGGCCCTGAGGTTGGACAGTAGGTACTCTGAGATGGTGGGGATGAGCTGTTTGGCCGTGTCATCCAGCAGGTCACACTCCAACACATACAACACTCCATGCAAGGCTCCCATGCGACTTGGTAAGTGAGTGCTACGCAGGGTCGTCTCCAACAGACGACACACAGGCTCAGCTATTGCTTTGTCCTGAAAATATACATTAAAAAGGTGCTACATGGTTTATTTCTGTATACTTTAAGAACAAATAGAGCAAAGGCACATAATCTATAGTCACATGTCTACAAGTCGCTCCAAGCCTTGCTCACCATGCCCAGAACAGCAGCAGCCTTACAGATGGCAGGCACCAGGTACTGATTGAGGATCTCATCCTCCGGTGGATGGAGCTTCTGCAATTCCATCAGGGTGGAGAACATCATGTCAAACTGGTTCCTCTCTGTGAACAGGTCTGACACTGCCAGCAGCTACAGAGAATAAGGTGGAGTAGAAGGTGGAGACATTAAGAGGAGAAATTACTATAAAAATGGTAAACATTTGTAAGTTTCTGGTTCTATAGTGAGTAAAGTATTCTCAGAGAAGAGTGGTACTCTTTTACTGATGGTAATGAACCAATCCTTTGGTTGAAATGAGATGCTGTGTATAGCAACTCACCGAACGGACTACTTCACTTATGAGGATGGTTGGAGTCCTCCGGTTACTTGGGGAGCCAGGGATCAGCCACTGGCTGTAAAGCTCCAGGAGAAACTGGGAGCACGAATGAATGTCCACACCTGCACGATGCTTCCTGAAAGCACAGACAGACGATGTTACATCACCACGTGCAAGCTTATTTCACTGTATCATCTCTCCAGTAAACTGGAGACACTAGAAAAATTGTGTGTGTTACTCGTCTGACCTAGAATTTATGGGAGATAACGGCGGGGAGGTGGGTGCTGGAGTATCCACTTCATCTTCTTCATCCTCACCCCATTCTTCCTCCCTCAGAGGAGTGATGTTGTTACCCAACCACACTGAGTGGATGGAGACCTGGAATGAAATACACATTTAATTTGGTGTGAGATACCGTGATTTATTGCAAAATATTGTTCAAGCCTCCCATCACCCATCATGACTTTTCTTTTCCCATGGTTCTCTTACCTGTCCCAGTTTGTAGTCCATGTTGCCCATCTCCCTTTCTGTGTTGATCTGAAGCAACAGCTTCTCATGGCTGATCAGCGTACCTGCTGAAACAAAGTTGAACAGGAGAAGTGTTGACAACAACAAAAAAACAAAACAAGAGGCAGGGTGGCTTTTAAGAAGCTGCTGTTGTCATGTGTGTGAGTGCGGGTTGTCTGTTACCTGCAGAGGCCGCTGACAGTGAGGGCACAGGGTCCCAGGCGTGGTACGGGTGGTGTGTATGCACGTTGTCTCTCTTTGACACAAGAGCCTGAATCTCTCGCTCCACTTCCCCCCTGATGACTGCAAGTTTTCTTCCAAATCTGGCCACACAAACAAAACAAAAGAACTTAACATTACCACCCGCTCATTTTAGGCCACAGTTAGTCAGTCAAAACATTATAGCATCATAGCTACCGTGTTTCTAGGGCTTTGAGGCTCTTGTTGCGTGGCTGCTGTTCCAGACAGCTGACTGCCGGGTTGCCAGCAGTAGGCAGGGTCATGGCACTCAGCACCAGGCTGGTGATGGCCTGTACTGCTAACACATTCAACTGAGTACGCTCCAGGTCCTCCTAGTTACACAAGGATAATACATTTCAAATTGGACAAAAAGACAGGAAGGAACAATCAGCATAGAGAGCATGTCTTTTAAGTATAACAGTGGACCAAAGCAGATACATTAATGCATAGCTAAGAACCTGACTCTGCAATTGTACCTCCTGCTGTGTCTCCTCCTCCTGGTCCATAGTGATAGGTTGAGTGACCAGCACTCCAAGCAGAGTGGCCCAGGTTTCCTCAAACTGAGTCCTGCTACTCCAGCCTGAGGTACAGCAACCATTGTCAATTTCAAATATGTGGCATTACTGGGACAGTATATCGGGAAAAGGCCAAACAGTTTATGTACCCAATGTGTTGATGCGATAGAGAAATTCTCGGAAGACGTCCTTTTCCTGCAGGAAGTCCACGGGTATCTCGGGTAGTGTTGTGGTGAACTCTCCTCCTGGCTGAGGGGACCAGCCCAGTTTCCAAACCTACACACACACAGACAGACACACAGACACACACAGACATACACACACACAGAGCATTTGAAGACATTCTTCATTTCATTAAGTGCATTGCATCCGCATCTCATTTCTCACACTGACCAGTGGAGGTACTCGGGTGTAGCTGTTGACCAGAGGCAGTCGGGATAGACTGATGATGATATTCCGCAACATTTCAGTGAGAAAAGCTGGGAATATGCTATTTCTATGGTGACCGAGGGCAAGGACGTTCTGCAGGCCTTCCACCAGCTCAGCCATGATCTCACACGCTTTCCACTCGCACATGTCTAGAAAAAAGAACAAATTTGTATCACTAAAACGTTCATCTGACATCTAAGAAACAAAAACATGGTGGGACAAAAATAGACAGTTTTTATTCGATTTTTAAAAGAATGCTCACGGTCAGCATGTACTGAATCCACTTGGTCTCCTTCAGCATCTCTTTCTGCCTTTGTCTTTTTCTTCTCTGGATGCAGCAGCTGGTCACCAGGACTCACAGCCACTGAGAAGACACAATAGAAGGAGTGAGGAATGGAATGGTCTCAAGCCAGTTGAAGCAAATGACAGAACAGAATAACATAGGGCATCAACAAACATACGGTGCGGCCATTGCTACCTGAAACAATGATCTGGCGTAGGCAGTAAATGAGAGAGCAGGTGTGTGTGGAGTACTCTGTGGTGGACAGCTTGTTCCAGACACAAGACTGCTGCAGGGCCAGACACAGGCAGGACAGAGCCCACTGCAGGTCCACACTCAGGGGCAACTGATCCTGGAGCAGACGCCAAGCGACCACCTGACAGTAAAGTAAAGCAAGTCGAGTGGGTACGTTTTCATTTTTTACAAGATTACTTGGCAACAATCAGACTTCCTCTTTACCTCAGTGGCAGTGCAGGTGAAAGTGGTAATGAGATGCTCCTTGTCAGAGGGGATATGTAGTGAGGAAGGCAGCTGGCTCACACTGAGCAGGTACTGGGACAGTGCTCTGCACAGCGACACAACTCTGGGGTAGAAACCTGGCTCATCTAAAAATAGACAGAGGTGAAAATATAAAAATTAGAAGACTCTGGCATCTAATTTTCATTTACCAACTTTTCATGATGTTCCTCCTCACTCTCACCATAGATAACAGCCAATTGGTTCCAGTAGAGCTGGGGTTGGGAAGGAGGCAGGAAGGACTGATGCGGGGCAGGAAGTGACCCAGTGACTGCTGCCAATTGCTCGAGGGTCACCTGCAAAGCCGTCTCCAACAAGAGTGAGCCCTGACCTCGTGCTAACCTCTGTATGCCCATACTGAGGCATGGGCACAGCAGGCTTAGGTTGAAATCCTGGTCAAATTAAAAACAAAGGGCAAAGTTCAGATTTAGAAATGTTAAAACACAAACTATTATGTGCCACTTTTACATCAATCAATTGAAGGGTACTTGTGAGATCTGATTTCTGGGTATAGCGGAAATCAGACCTCAGACCTTTCAAATCAATTGCATTAAATTCACAAATCAGTTTGCTTTAGTGGACTTTACAATCTGAAAACTTAGTGACATTCCCTGTCCATAGTCGCTGGATTTGAGTAAGGAACAACTCCCTTTTAACGGAGGAAAAACAATAAGGAATCTGATGAAGAGCCACAGGAGAGGGATCCTTCTTCCAGGACAGACAGATGTACAGAGCAGATTAACTAGAAAACATATTTCACACAGTCATGACAATCTCTTATCACCTTGCAGCTCATTACGTTGAGGAGATCAGCCGCAGGTAGTTTAGTGAGCAGTTCTGTTGTCTCCAACAGGGACACATCTCCACGAAGACAGCATTGAGACTTCACCAGAGCCACATACCACTCCTAGAGACAATAAAGTTGTTTGATATATATTATTATAATTCTAATGTGTACAATTTATTTAATGAGACTCAAAATGTTTGAGGTTTTTGAGATTGAGAGAGCTAGGTTCGACTGTCCAGACCTTTAAATCTCACCTTATCTGCAATGACCAGTTCAGGGGCAGGAGGTGGATCCCCATCCAGGGGGTGTGTAGTCACGGGAGGGGTGGGGCTACTAGTGTCAGCCACAGTGGCTCTGAACCTGTCCAGCAGGGAGTAGAACCTCTGGTGCCTGTGACAGAGGACATGACATTTACTTTCCCCCCCACAGTACAGAGATGAAGAGGTATGACATAATCGTTTTCTGGGAAATTCTAACAGAAACTAAAACTAGTGCATGACTGTGTATACTAAACATGTGGGCAGTCAGGCACATCATCACAAGGTACGGGAAAACTACAGTACACAGCACAGCAATGCACAAAAGCATTACCTTTGAGCCAGCCCACTGGTCTGGAGGTATTCCTGGATCCTGTCCAGTTCCTCCACGGGCAGCTGAGCCACGCTGTTCTGGAACATCAAGGATGAATGCAATAATTATATGACCTGACAAAACAGTACATCTTTATGTTCACTTTTTCTGAAGTGAAGTTTCTCAAAGCTGAGCAAAAAGATGCAAAGCTTGTATCCCAATATGCATTTACGTCTATCAATGTTCGATAGTCTTACAAATCTTTTAACATATTCAGATTACAACTCAACTCCTGCGTGACAACACAAAATATGTGAGATGAATTGTACCTGTAGTGTCTCTGCAAGCAGCATCTCTACCCTACGACATGCCAGTGTGTCCACCATGCGAGCCAGAACCCTGAAAGGTGTATTGAGCAGCTTGTCCACATACAGCATCAGCAGAGATCCAGACTGACTTAGGTGAATGCCCTCCAAACACTGCAGAGTCTTCTTCAGCATGGTAGGCTGCTTAAAAGATAGACACGTAGATGAGGTGAAAGGATACAAGTCAGATGTACAGAGAAGAGCAAATATATTTCAATCAAATTGGACAGAAGTGAATGAAGCAATCTAACAAACAAAATAAGACATCATGCAGTAAAACAGATCATCTCACTGTAGCGAGGTTGTCACAGCGTGACTGGATGGCCTGGATGAAGAGGCCGCTGGCAGCTGAATTGCGGTGTACAGCACTGATAAAGTCTTGCACTGGTGGTTCATGGGAAAGGCTGATGAGGTCACTCACGTGGTTGACAATGAGCCAGGTCAGATGCTCAGAGTCATGGAGATTCTGACACTAAAGCAAGAGAATCACAAACACACACACTCAAACAATAAAACACAGATCTTCAGGAACTCAACTGTATATGTTATTCTTTTTTTTACGTGACGTATAGAGTCTCACCACATAATCACAGAAGAGGATAAGGGCTCCCCTGCGTACAATCTCTCTGTTGACCATTGCTGACCGGGCCTCAGGCTTGTCCTCCTCTCCTTCTCCCGAGGAGTGAGGACTCAGCAGCTTTGTGCATGAGAGGCTGTGTCCCCTGACAAGCACAAGAGAAGGGCAGAGATAAGATTAATGGAGAGAGGATACAATCCTGTGAATGAAGTCATTGTCTGAG
This sequence comes from Solea senegalensis, assembly GCF_019176455.1. Taxonomy (NCBI): domain Eukaryota; kingdom Metazoa; phylum Chordata; class Actinopteri; order Pleuronectiformes; family Soleidae; genus Solea; species Solea senegalensis. The sequence goes on along the minus strand of NC_058026.1, from coordinate 4,788,496 downwards.
AAAGATATTCAGTTTTGTATCTTTATAATATCTTTTCCATTGCTGATATTTATTTTCTTTGGGAATGGGGGATAGGGGGCTATTGGTCAATTCATTAACAATCAGCTTTTTCATGCTTCAAACTACCATTATGTGATCTTACTCAACTATGTACAAATACACACACACATATCTATACTATTTAAAATCCAAACACATTCAAAAATCAATACCTATGCCTTCTAATGAGATCATCTGAAAGTCTATTATAATTTGAAAGTACAGTATAATTTATAATTTGTTGGGTGTGTTGTGTGTTCTTACCTGGGTGTCTGCTGCACCTCAGCCCACCAGGAGTAGTTGGTATAGTTGATGATGAGGAGGACCTGGCACCAGAGGAGCACCAGGGAGGGGTGGGTGGTAATGAGGCACTGCACCATGCTGTTCAGTCCTTCCAGAGGGTAGAAGAGGCTGGCCTCAGCGGCTGTCTGTCCACTGCCATTCTCAGCCTTCAGGAGACGACTGGCAGCAGCTGTGATCCTGCGAAACATTCCTGAAGGAAAAACACAGTTTGCCATTTAAAAACAAACAAACAATAAACCTACAAAGAAGAAGAAGAAAAGAAAAAAAAAGATTTACGCTTACCACTTTTGAAGACGTGTATGAGACACATGAGCAGTGTACCCAGCTGCTGGCAGTAGAAGGTGTGTTGTTGCTCTGTAATGTCCACTTTAATCTCTCTGGAGGAAATGTCATCCAGCAACACTCCGACCAGCTGGAGGAGAAACCTAGAAGGAGGTGAAATGAGACATTGGAGGCAAAGAGTCAAAAATATCCTTGAATTTGTATGTTAAACACATGACTTAACTTAGCTGGACGGTGAGTACACCAACTAACCTGGCAAAGGTTTCCTCAGGTGGAGCTTTCTGTGCCTCGCCATTAGTTTCCTGGTTACCAAGTGTGTCAGTAGTGGGTGGGTCACTCGGGGTGGGGCTCTGCTGATGCAGGCGGCGTATTGTGTGGCAGGAGAGGAGATGTGGGGTGAGTGACAGCTCGTGGATCCGAGACAGGACAATGTCCTCAGTAGACTGGGAGATGAGGACCCGGAGCACTGCAAGTATACCAGACACCCACAGCTGCACGGTAGCTACTGATGCCTGCAGGAACAAAGGTTTGAAGAGAAACATTTGCAAAATTAAATTTTTCACTAACTTAAAAGAAGAAATTAAAGCAACACCAGGTGACATTTGCTGAATAAGTATAGAAACCCTCACTGAACTGAAGCACAGCAAAGTTTCAAGTCCATCATATTCTTAATGATTGCAACCCCCATATTTCTGATATTTTAGACCTTGATAAATATCAGAAATTAATTCTGATTTTAAATGTCTTGTGTCTTTTTAGCTGATTTACAGTTCAGCGTTGCTCTTCAACACACTCTTTGGTGAGTGTTCAAATATTAGGAGGCTAATCTCACCATGGTGACTGGTACGGTGAACATACTCTTGAGCAGCATGTCTACAGGCCTCAGAGAAGAAGGTGCTACCGTTTCAAAAAGAGTGTTCAACACTCCCAACGCCTCTGGAGAGTCCAGATGCATCTGTAAGGACACAACACACAAATGTTTAAAATGTATTACACATGTTACAGTATGTGCTAACATTTTAATATTACTGTATAATAGTCTGATTTGTATTTCCAAGGTGAACGACTGTAAACATTTTCCTACCTGTTGCTTGCCAATCATGGGAAGAATGACATCAGCAATCTGTCTGGACAATCTCTTCCACTTGTCCTCATTCTCTTTGTGACACTGCTGCAGTACAAGGATGAACATCTCCAACACCTAAAAGTGTGTGTGTGAAAAAAGAAAACGTGAGGCACAGCCATAAGGTACTGAAATATTTGGCAACACCCCGCTGTGTGCTCGTCACCATACCTGATGGTACTGTACGAGTCTGAGCAACATGGACACCACTACTTCCTTCTGTGTATCCAGCTCTTTGCCTGCGTCGGCCTTGTTTGAGCCTCTCAGGACAAACAGGTCATGAACTATTGGCTGCAAGGCTGGGATGGCTGTCAAGAAAAGGTATGTATCAGTTGCTAAGGGGTCGTCACCAATGTAAAAAACAAAAAGGGCTCAATGAAATGTGCCAAGTAATAAGAGCAAGAAAACATTCTGTGGCATATATTGCTTGAGACCCTCTCACCATGCGTGACAGCTTTCCTGCCACTTGCCATGATGCCGTCACACAGCTGGATGATCTTGGGAATGCTGATTATCTGCTTGGAGTGGTAGCGCTCGTAAGACAGTAGCACCAGGAAGAAAAAGATGTTTGGAATGATGGCCTCTGAATCTCTGTCCGAGAAAGTTAAGCAGATATCATTTTAGTGACAAAGGTGGTTTCTAAAATCACCAATATATTGATTTATTTTTACTAAACTTAGAGACCGCCTACCTGAACTGTCCCACTTCAATATATTCAAACTGCTTGAGGACAAAGCCAATAAACACCTGAAACACAAAACATTTGATTGAGTCATGAGCTTTTTATCAAAGAATTATTTTCTTTGTTTCCTTTTTATTTAATTTACCTGATCCGAGTCTAGAAGGCAATAATTGACTCTTAGCTGTACAAGCTGGGCGAGCAGATCCAGCACTTGTCTCTGCAGAGCCACAGAGGTGCTGGTTGTGTACTGCTTCAGAGCTTTGATCACCAGCGGCTCAAACAGTCGAATGTGGTTGTGGATGGCATTCTAGGAGCAGGGAGAAAAAAGTAAAAGAGCTTTAAGAATGGCACTTGGTCTCTTAATCGATCACATTTTTAGCTCCACTGGGTTAATTGTAGTACAAGGATGACGTAATTGTACCTTGTCTCCTCTGTTGCGTGTTGCATTTGCAATGTTGGACCTCAGCTGATTAGATGCCTTTTGCATGACATCAAACCATCTAAAAAAAAAAAGAGGAAAGTTATGTTTAGTCTAATGCACATTATGCTTGTGCACACACACATGTAAATTTCTGCTCTTGTGTCTAATGTGCTTTTTGCCACAGCTTACCCAGAGGTGTCCTGCTCATGGTCAGTCTGCACCATGTTGCGGAGACTGGCATCAGCCAGTGCCTGTGTGAAATGAGTGTATGGTGCCATGAAGCAGTAGTGGTAGAGGCCTGGTCGCAGGCTGGATGAGCCGAGACGCAGAGCCTTGCCTTGGGAACGGCTGGGTCCACTCAGGACACCCTCGTACTGGGAGGCCAGGTTGGTGCCAAACAGGGTCTTCAATAGCTAAAAGGAAGCGAAATCTTCAGTTACTAGAGAAAATAATCCACATTTGATTTGGACTCTATGTTCTATGAAGTAACTTTCTGACTATAAAAATTGAATTAGCCTTTTGTGCCAGTGTTTTGACTTTGATAGGGCAAGTACCGTCATCAGGGAAAAAAACATTTCAGCAATAGATTTAATTAGTGTAAATTATGATGTTATCATTACTGCTTAAAAGGCTGATCCTATTCAGTTTCTCCAACAATCAGGAAGTCTGGTGTCAAAAAGAACATGATGACACCCAGCTTGTATATTACTGTATATGCCATCCAAGTATAAATGTATGGAACCATCGCACAGGGAAACTATTTCCTATACAGTACCCGTCGGTAGGAACCAGCCTCACTCTGTGTGGAGTCATACAAGTTTCAGCACACTGCTCAGTGCTGGCACCATTAAAGACTGCCACACACATTTACATTTGCTAACTTTGTACAACCTGCCAGGGGTGGATTTGAACCTGTGACCATGAGGTCTCTGCACACAGGACACCGGTCTAAACCACTGAACTACCCGGCACCCTCATTATATGTTGACTAGAAAACAAATCTACAATTACTGACAACACACACCTGTTGAACACAAACTGTAGCCATGGTTGGTTCTCGGGTAAAGCAGGACTTGAGGTAGCCCAAAATTTCCTCCACACACTGAAAGAAAATTATAATTTTATTGATTCCACACACAATGAAAACTACTTCAGCTCCACTCATCAACCAGTCAAAGAATAACATTCTTCCTACTTATATCATCATATATCATGTTTACCTTGCTGATGTCATGGAGTGTGGCCAGCTCCAGCAGCTGAGACAGAACATCTAAAGTGGAGCGCAGAAAACTCCCAAACTTCTCCTGACTGCTGTGGAGGTCCACTGACACCTAGGAGACAAAAGTTATCAACAGTGCCACCAGTTAGGCGCCAAATAATGTTTGTTACATTACAAAAGTGATTCACACAAATGAGGATTTGTGATCTAACCTTGTAGTTGGCGTGTGTAGCTTTAAGGACATCATAGAGCTTGAGGTAGGTTGGCAGGTGGTAGAAGTTGCCAAGAGTGGTAGATTTGTTTACAGCGGCTGAGCCAGTGCTGTCTGTTGGCCTACCTTCTCACAAAAAAAAACAAAACACAAAAAACAGCCTCAGCTGGTTAGATATTCACAGCAGAGCACGGATATCCATCCAGTTCACGACACCCAACAGGTTGGATATTGAGTCCGGACGGAAATCCAGAAATGACTCGGGCTTGGGTCGGATTACATTGTGTCATTTGACATCACATTTGTCACAATTTCAAGTTAATTTAGTGAAACACAGAGTTAATTTTGTACTTGTGTATCTGTGCGTGCGTGTATTCATGGGACTAGTATTTGCTGTGACCATAAATAAAAGGCAACAACCAGATTCTGTCAGTATTATCTCAGGCTCGGATAGATAAACTCGGCTCGAGCCGCACTCTGATTCAGAGACATCAAGATGATTTGTACCTGTGCTTGTGTATGTTGAGGTGTGCATTTACCCGTGTTAACTTCGTTGCTCTTCTTTGGGCTCATAGGAGCAGCAATGGGGTCAGCAACCTCCTTCTCTTTGCCTTTCCTACGGATGGGACTGAGGGAGGGGGTATTGCTCAGGGAGGGGAGGGTGGCCTTAAACGTGTGGAACAGGGAAAACAAACAGAACTCAATACAAAGATCTTTCTGCAAATGCCACTTGAATATAAATAAAACAAATATAAATTGCAAATAAAGAAGTTTGACGCAAACAAACACCATCTTTTTAACAGTGGCATTCAAACAAGACCAGATATAAATTCTTATTAGACTCACCTTAACTGCGGGTCCCGGTGGTGTGTCATCCAGCACGTGGGCACAGATGTTTAGCAACTTGAGAAGGTGGGAGAAGAGCTGTTCCACCATGGCCACCAAGGAGCGCTCTGAAAGTGCTGCCCAGGGTTCCTCCATCTTATTTGGGCCTCCACTAGTGTTGGTGCTCCCACTGCTGCCTTCTTCATCTCCAGACCATGGGTTGCGCATGCATTTTGGAGCCACAGCTGCAAATATATCAGACCGTTGAGTCAATAGCAAGTTGAGTGAGTAGTGGCACGTTTGGAAAAGCAGTGAAATTGCAAGGTACATGAACACCATGGTGATAAAATATTACACACCAGCAAGCAGATTGCCAGCAAACAAAAGTGCATCCTGATGTGCAGAAAGATCCAGTGGAAACCAGGCAGAGGAGAGTAAGGAGAGGACCATGTTAGCCATCCCTACTGTCAGAGTTCTCCGCTCCGAGTCCAGTTGTGATGAGGTGTTTGAGGAACCTGGAGCACTGGTGGGCTGAGACAAACTGGAGGAAGTAAGAGCAATGAATAGACAATCAAGCATGTGTAAAAAGTTGAAAGAAATTAAATGCATGTAGCCTTATGTGGCAGACGACAACAGAAATGGCATGAAATAATCAATAAAATTAATTTACAGAGGAGAGATGCTGCACAAACCTGAGGGCCCTGCCTCTGGTGCGGTTCAGACTAGTGCGAGAAGAAAAGTTACAACTGGAGCTAATGTAACCACAATGCCAGCCTGTGCTCCAAGTGCACACTGGGAAATTTGAAGCTAGGAGGCACAAAGCCTCAGAACAACCAAACTGTTGAGGAGAACGAAAAACAAATCATCAGAAATGTCACACAGTAAGCAAAAAATACTTTTGTATGCATGTCTGCACACTTACAGTGAGGGCCCTGGAAGTAGAGGAGGTGAAAGCGTGGGAGACAGCGGTAACAACTCTAGACAGATTGTTCTCCAGTGTGACATCAGGCACAGTGTTAGACAGGTTGTAACCTCTGTATGTCCTAATGGAGAAAAAAAGACCAGGGTTCTGTCATGGCCTGTGCAACTCGAACTTTAGAAAAGTAAAATCTGTGACATCAAAGCTTGATGTTCACACAGCAACAACAAAGCACTGACATTTTCATACAACACATGGTAGGAAACCATAAAGAGAAACCCATGAATGAGGATAACTCTAGCACATTACATTACATGTCATTTAGCAGACGCTTTTATCTAAAGCGACTTACAAGGGAAATGAGTACAATCAGCCAGGGATGGAGTTGAACTTGCGACCATGATGTCTTTTGCACACGGGGTACTGGTCTTAACCACTGAGCCACTCCACCCCCAGCACCAAGAGGCAAGAGACACATGTCACCATATTAAAATGTGTGTACCTTGTGATGGTGCTGACTGTGAGCTGTGAGGGTGGCTGTGTCTCATGCATGAGCAGCTGTAAGTAGACTGAACTCTGGTCCCGGGCAATAGCCACCACTGGGTCCACCTGGCCCTGGTCACAGTCATAAAATAATCTGGGAACCAGTCTATTAGAGAGTTGGGTACAAAGACACAAGGAAAATTTGGTTAAGAATAAACAATGGATAGATAGAATGTATAAAAAAAATAGTACTTGTCTACAGAAACAATACCTTACCTGCTGACAGCAGAGGCAGCTATGTGCCTCACTCTTGGATCATCGTCTCCCAACAGACGAATGACCACATCATTCAGGATTCTGTCCTGTAGCCTCAGCCGCTGAATAAGGAACAAAATGGATACATTAGGGATCACAGTAAAGCAACTCAAAGTGGAAAAATATATACCAAGACATGGCAGGTAGAATCAAGAATCAAGTACTCACCCCAGTGTAGTGATGGTCTCCTTTGTGCAAAGTCTCAGTTTTCCTCTCCAGGAAATGAACTAATCTAAAACACAGGAATGATCACAGAGGAACAGTTACAATGGAGAGGATCTGCTCAGGTCAGAAAAATAAAGAAAATCAAAATGTATCCTACCGGAAGTCCATCTCAGCCAAGGTCTCCAAGAGCTCAGTGCGAACGAGCCAATAAGAGGAGTCCTTCAGAGGCAGAAGGTCTATGACCAACTGCAACCCGAGCTCACTCAGGGTACTGCTGCAAACCGTCATGATGCAGTGCTGAAACATAACAATGAAAAAGGTTAGATTCAAACACTTAGCACTCTCATATAGACACGCATAAAGAGCTGTCATACCCTCACTGCAGAGCAAGCCATCTTGCACGTGACAGAGGATTCATCTTTTAGAGCTCTCTGAAGCAAAGGCACCAAGTCCACCAGGGACACAGGATTACCTGGACACAGCAGGTGAGACACATACTGTTTAACACAATCCAACCATTCAACATGGCCACAACAAGACAACCACACTGACCTGTTGAACTCTGCACACTGGCCAGCCAGCTGTGTATGTTATAATGGGATTTGGTGAGTGCCGCCTGGATGATGGCTGCACAGAGGATGGCTGTGGTCCCTCTGATCTGTGGGTCCCCATGGTCAATGAGACCCAGAACGTCACTGATATACTGCTGCTCTGCAATGAGAAAAAAAACAATGCTGGTCAAAGGACGTGCTCAAGGAATAAATACAGCTGTCATTTTTTACATTGTTCACTGACCAGTACATACACCTCAAGTCAAGTTCATGTCACAGGAGGAAAAGCCGTTGATGTTTCGGGGTCATGGTATTGTGCCTGCTATGCTAGAACAGCCAGTTATTTAAAAGCAAAACTAAAAATAAGTGTTACAACACCAAACTAACACTATTCAAATATGAATTTTACCTGTAAGGATTTTGTTTGGGTAGGGTAGAGTATTTCTTGCTATCCAAGTATAAATGTATGGAACCATCGGACAGGGTAAATTATATTCACTCTCATGCAAAGCTGACAATCATGTTATCATTACTGCTTGGAAGGCTGATCCTATTTAGTTTCTCCAACAATCAGGAAGTCTGGTGTCAAAAAGAACATGATGACATCCAGCTTGTATACTACTGTATATGCTATCCAAGTATAAATGTATGGAACCATCGCACAGGGAAACCATTTCCTTTATAGTCCCCGTCGGTAGGAACCAGTCTCACTCTGTGTGGAGTCATACAAGTCGCAGCACACTGCTCAGTGCTGGCACCATTAAAGACTGCCACACACATTATAGGTTGACAAGAAAAAAATATATCTACAATTACACGCACACACTCGAGTAAGGTCTAAATTGTTTTTTTTAGAACAAAGAACTTGAGCCCTTCTTGACTTTAGTATTTTAGCATTAGTAGTGATTGTTTATCCATATAATTACATCTGCTTATCTTATACATTATGGTGCACATGCTTTACATTAAGTTACAGAGTGAGGGTTTATATACGAATATACACCCCCACAGGTGTTTTCACTCATCTCCTGATTAGACCTCTCAGTGTGTCAGCTGTGCTTAATTAAAATGTCTCTCCTGTTAATTGAGCGTTTCCTATGTAGCTCCACCCGCACTGTGCTGAGCTCTAATTAGGCGATGAGTGAAAATAAAACATATGGTGTCAAGCATCACCTGTATACGCTTTGCTTGTTTTGTTCTTTTGCCCCTACCTTCTGCTGAAATGCCGTCCAGCGGCTCCAGGTAGAGGGAATTAAAGAAGGCCTCAGGATGCAGCGCTGCTGCTGCCCCAACACAGCTGACCGCCAGGGCCTTCACACTCACTCGCACTTCCTTGTCAGGGATGAGACCTTGAGAAAAGATATTAGTCAACGATTAAATGGTTACCCTTGTTCATCCTAACACAAATGTCATTGTAGTGGCTAAATGATTCGCTGAGAGAGCACTGATGGATTTGTCATACTTTGAAACCTATTCATAAATCACAAACCTTTCTTTTGTCCTGTCAAGAGGAAGGACGCAGCCAAAAGTCGTACACAATGCACCAGCGGCTCCGAGCCCTGGTCTGTGTAATGTCCAATAGGACCCTTTATCCGTGATTGCTGAGGAGCAGACAGGAGATGCATCATCAAATGAAGGAAAATAGGTCGTTTTGCTTCCATTAACGCTACCTTGAAAGGTTATTGTGCATGCATTTGTGTCCTTACCCTGTTGTCAGGCTCAGGGTCAGTGGGTTCGTCCTTTGGTATGAAACGATCCACGCTGCTGTCTGAACCCTGCCGGTTGTGACCACGGCCATCAAAGAGATGAGGCTTGCTCAGAGCTGCACAGAAATAATAACCATAATCAAAGCTTGATATAAACGAAAGGTGCACATCTATGTACTCGTTTGAGTAAGTGTATACAAACATACCCAGTGCTGACTGCAGGAACGGTTCCGGTGGTTCGTCTTGGGAGGGCGGTGCTGTTCCTTCGTCTTCTTCATCCTGTAGAGTTCCAATCTGCATCCCCGAGTACTGACTCTCACTGCCGTCCAACACCTTACACACAAGACACAATACAAATTTCTCCAGGAGGGAACTTAAATACGTCAAATTAAACTGACTTTGAAAATGCAACAGCATGCAGAGGACACCTAGAGAGTTAAGTCACGGAGTTAGATTTGCTGGGTGGAGGACAAAAGATACAACACGACAAATGACTGATATTGCATGTTAAAAAATCATGCTTGGTCCAACACAATTTACACTAAATTAACTGCACATAAGACAAAACACACGATAAGGAAATTCAATTGTGGTTACCACAATCTGTCAGAGGAAGAGCAAGCTTTTGATCCAAACTTTGACACTAAAATGTATGTTTGCTTTACTGCAGTTTTTCTTTTACTATTATCTGTCCATGTACATGTGAAGTACAGCTCATTTAGTGTGGCAAAAGGTCTTGTTCCTGAAAAGATGCATACATGAAAAACTCTTGGGACTTTTAAAGATGTATGGTTTTTCTCCATATTTGGCTTCCACTGGAGCAAAAGCCTGTCACAGCCTCTTGAAAGGGAATGGGGACACAGTTTAGGAACAGATGGGCTCCATGCTTCTATTTTAGAATTTCATGGCAAGCCAGTAACTTCGGATATCAAGGTTGCATGTTTTTATGAAAGACTTTCAAAGGCATGTTATTTTGGGGAGGAAATCACTGGAAACAAGGAAAACGGGGCCATAGTGGATTATCAGGTGTAATAAAGAAGGGAAAAGTAGCAAAAAGCAGGGCAAAGTCTGCACATGGGTTGAGACGAACGAAACGAAAAAAGAATGAAGAAAGCCAAGCAAGGCCTCCCACTCAGTTTCACAGTGTCCAATTGGCTGACCTTATCGCTAGTGCTAGAGGAGGAGGTGGCATAGAAAGAGGAAGAGGAGGAGAAAGAGAAAGAAGACGACGAAGAGGAGGCAGTGTAGACAGACGACTCGCTGTCAGTGCCATCGGGGCCCTCGGTCGAAGTTGGTGAGAGTGGGGGTGGCTCAATCACCCGCGGCAAAGGAGTGCGCAACTGCGACGAAGTGAGGAGAAGGATAAAGCAGAGGAGGCGAGGGGGCATTGTTAGACTGAGCAGTGTCACAATAAAAAGCTCCCAGTGGCTAACAGGTTAACCTGCCTCCAAACACCTTAGTGAGTTCCATCTGGAGTGTGACATCACATTCTGTCCAATGTCTGAGCATATGTGAACATTTTAAGTGATATTTGAGTTTCACAGTTTACTCAAAATCAACATTTCACAGCCATCAACCCACATTCCATTCATAATTCCTATTACATACATTATTACATACATTTTCATAATAGTGTCACCCTTTTTAAGCCTCATGGAGAATAATTCATGACGCTACATGACCACACCATGCACCGTGTACTTCACAAGTAACATAGTTCAAAGGAGTGGGAGAAAATCTCTGATTGAACAACAGAAAGAAAGAACCTGGCAACAAATTTGCATGTGCAAACTGTGATATTTGTCTAAGGGAGTTAATAAGTACTAACCAAATTTAGCCAAACCTTTACTCATGTCACAATTACAGTTTACTTTTTCTCTATTCCATACATTTGGGAATTGGACATTTTTTGAAGACAGTTTACTGCAGGGGTTTGTAAGAAATAAGGTTTTGACAATTGCACAAATAATAATACTATGAAATGTACAGTATCACCATCAATGAACCAGGTGCATCATTCAAATATGGTATTTCAGGTGCCAAAATGACCACAGTATTCTACTGCTTTCCTTAAACATACACAAAGCTATAATGCTGTTATTCTGAAACTAACATCTCATTTGTATGCCAATACAGTCATACTGACCAGTTCTGCTACGTCTGAGGGTGTGACAGCTGAGTCTGGTCCCTCTGTAGTGGTCTGTGATGAGTCACTGGGTGGAAGTGAGCGATCATTAGTTCCTAGCAGAGTTCCACCTTCTCCGAGGGGCCCTCCCTCCGGCGTAGCATTTTCAGGTGTTGTGTATTCAGCCGTCTCTGGTGTAATATTGGCCCCACCGCTGGAGCTACGACTCAGCATTTCCTCCTCATTGTCATTGGGTGACTCGGGAGTGTCCGACGCAGATGTCCCCCCTCCACCACCACCCTGATCTGAGGAGGCACTGAGGTCCACGGAGTCGCCAGGCTGCAGGGTATGCTGGGAGGAGCGTGGCTGCTCTGTGATGATGTCAACCTGGGCTGCAGAGGAGCCGTCTGCACCAACAACTGATGCTAGAAGTAAAGTAATGCACAATAACAATTTATTGAACTGTAGATCTTAGCATTTCCACCTAGTTTTAATTAAGAAGTATTGTGAAAAATGCCATATCTGCAATGAAGTCGACATTCTGTATCCGGGAGATTTATCTCACCTGTAAAGGCTCCAGCAGTCACTTCTGTCCTCTCAGGATCATCCTCCAACCCATCTTCCTCTCCAGAAATCATTTTACCTGAAAACAGGTTTCACATCAACAAAACATTAGCAATGACAAATGTCACACAGTAAATAAATTACATTTTGTTATTGTACATATATGCTGTGACTGATTCACTATTTGTCAAGAATCAAGAGGGGAATCTGCTGCATTCAATTTCTTAGTAAAAGGTAAGTTTGCTCGCAACCAGACAGGAACAGTAACAGTGTAGCGGTGAGCAGAAGAGATAAAACCAGTCACCTCTCTGTTTCCTGAGAAGGAGTGGACTGCATGAGGACCCTCCCCCTGCTGCAAATGTCAGGGAAACCGGAAGTAGAAACAGGTGTTAAGGAGAAGAAAAGCAGCAAAAGCTCAGAAAGACTCACAGGAAATGGAAACAATTAGTTCCAGTGGACAAAGGAATGAGTTAGCGAGCAAGGGAAACCAAAAAGACCACAAACGCAGACCAAAGCACAAACAAGACAAGCATCGACATAGTTCTACTAATGTCGTTATTAGTGAAGCAAATACATTTACAGTCAAATTTCCTGGTGACATCAGTACGTAAACTGCTGCAAAATCCACAGTACAGTGTGTTAGATGGATAAAGAATTATGAGCAGAGTCCCAGCTGACTCCTGTCTTTACCTATGAGCTCGAGGATGCTGCCGGAGCGTGCACGGCCCTCTGTGTCCTGGCGAAACACAGTGGGATATGAAATGCTGCCAGCTGTGATGAGCATGTGCAGCAGCTCGGGCGGGGGAGTCCTGAAGACCTGCTGAAGGAGCTCCAAAGCAGCTGTGACCACATTGTGATCCCAGTGTTGTGTGTAGTGTAGGGTAAGCTCGTACACCTCGAGAAATACACAGGAAATGTGAGCCAAAACTTTATAATGACTTTTTTATACGTACACCAACACCCTCCTCTTCTTCTTACCTGTAGCAGCTGTTCAGGTGTTGGCTGTACATCTGCCTCCTTCCTCATGACTCCAAAACTTCCTTTCAGGCTGGAGGTGTTGACTTGCTGCTGCAGCAGAGGCATCAGGTAGCGAAGAGTAAGCAGCACCCCCAAGATCAGGTGGCTGGGGTGCTCCTCATCCACAGGAACCAACAGTCCTGGAATAGCATACAAGGTCAAGGGGTTTTGACAATTTGAAAAGTTTGATACCAAGCCATCTAATGAATATTGACTATAATATTTCAGTACATATACTACACATGGCATCAGAGAAAAAACAAAGTATTGTTAGTCTGACTAAAACCAGGCATTTTCAACATATGTAAGTGTCCAGTCCAACTGAAATCGTAAGAATAAGACAACAGTGGCAAAAACATTCCAAAATGTAGACTAGTACATTTTTGGAAAGACTAAGAGACCAATTTTGTGTTCTGTCTGCATTAATGATAAAATAGTTGAAAGTTTATGGATGCAGGAAGACTCAACATGCTAGCTCCAACCTAAACCAAAAACCACCAAATACGAACAATATTTGTTCGTTGTAGGGAAAGTGGTCACACTTCAGTCAATGAATTCATTTCCCACTAATGCCTGTAAAAACAGGACATGGACAGTAGCTGATTTGACTGGCTACAGTTGTAGCTTGAGTCAACTGTGCATGGAAATGTACTATGTGTGCCTTACCCAGCAGCACATTAAGGAGCCAGGTGTAGAAATAGCTGGTGCGTCTGGAGTGCTGGCACACGGTGACAGCTGAACTAGCCGCTGTCCGTCTAATGGTCGGTGAGCTGGATTTCAGGTTCGCCACGAACGATTTCAGCAGCACCTGGAACACACAGTTTTTTCTTTTCTTCATTTTTCTTGTTATTGCTTATGTTTTGTATATATTGTAATATCTCAGGTTTTCTGAACTTTAAGAACATTTAGTTTCCAAATAAATTAATAGTTGTTTAAAATATAATAATGTAATCCTAAATCTTACATTTTTTTACACTTACAGTATTGTTCTTATATTGCATCAGAGGGTGTAAAAACTGTGGTTTTAACTCATCAACAATACTTGGGCAGACTAGCCATTAACTATTTAAGGTTATTTAGTTGACCTGAGCTGTTTACATTTCAATAAAAACTGGAAACGTGAAGTGCAATAAAACCTTTGAATATAGTGTAAACAAAGTCAAGTATCTGTTTGATTTTCAAACTAACCATTATATGAACCTTAACCTGATTTCCCCTATAAACCATTTACTGTGTTTCCACTAGTGTAGATACCTTGATCTCGCCATCGTTGGCAAAGTGTCCCAAAGCGACCATAATCTTGGGCATTGCCGCAGCGAGAGTCTCCTGCACAGTTTCCTCCTGCCGCTTCGCAATTCTGGTGAGGCACGGCAACAGGTTGACCAGGTAGGGTCTGTTGGAGGGAGGGGTGACAACGCAATCACAGCTTTAAGTGAGTACAAATAATTTAACTTAATTGAATTGAATTGAATTGAACATTGATGTTGCATGTCATGTAATTCAAGAAGAATCATTGAAAATATTTGAAGATTTTTTCCCAGCTTTAAACTTATGTAATCATATAATATATATAGATATTATTAAGTGTTATATTATACATACTGGATTAGCTTGTCTCGATTTATATTGCAAATTCAATTTGTCATCTTCAAACAGTTGTTTCCCATAAAGTTTGCCACGAATAATAGAATAGGAGGTTTAACAAGCTTTTAGATATACATGAAAAATAGGACCCAAAATTTGAGATACTCTTATTTAACAACACTAATATGGTTGTCATGTGAACAATATAAAAAGACATTTTAGGACTTATGGTAATCACCTGCATTTCTGTGGTCTGATGAGGTGGGCAAGCTCAGCAAACCTCCACAGAGCCGCCCTCAGACTTCGAGAGGCACCATTCTACAGAGGCGCACAATTACACAAGCACTATATCACCTTTTCTACAATTTCACAAATATTCTGCAAGAATTACATTATATAATATAATTTTAACAAGTCACATGAGTCATTAGTCTGGGAGAAAAACGCTTTACCTTTTTAATTTCTTTGTACAGCTCCAGCTGTAGTCTTGGCAGATTGGAGTCCATCAGTGCCTAATGATAAATATCAGACACAAGCATTCTGAGCAATAATAAAAACCTATTTAAAAAATATAAATGATTGTCATCATATCATCCTTTTTTATTATTATTTTTGAATTGATCACAGCTCATCATGTAGTTACTATCTAGCTAGTACTTACCAATAACATTTAATACACTGTCCTATCATTTTAAGGAAATACAGGTTCCTTCCTACTCACTTTGATGATTTTGTTCAGGCACTCATCAGCTACCATTCGGACATCTGATTCGCTGTCATCGGTGCAGAGCAGGAACATCTCCATGGCGATGCCCATAAGTTTCTGAAACTCTGGAGACGTTCTGCTCCCAGGACCACAGAGAAGAAAAGTCAGCAAAATGTCATCACACACATACATGTTTTATTTAGAACAGACATTGTTTGTAATAAAAACGTTTTTTCTTGTGTGTATCAAGTGTGTATCAGTCGATCAAACTTTCACTCTCTCACATAGACACACAGCTTTAGGTTTAGTAGTAATCCTTTACATAAATCCTGGAGTAAGTTTCTTTTTGTCAGAGTTGATACACAGGAAGGAGTTATTAGTTCTGAACTGATGTGACTGTCCCAGGTCCACTGGAGTTTGTTTCAGCCGACACAGGGCGAAAGGTGGGGTACATCCTTGACAGTTTGCCAGCCCATCACAGGGCCAACACAGAGACGAACAACCATTCATTCTCACTTTCGATCAAATTCTGCATGTTTTGGGACCGTGTGACAGAACTGGAATACCCAGAGAACACTAGTCACCAGATAATATGAAAGATCTTCATATTTAAAGCAATGAAAACACAGTCATTCTTATTTTCAGGCAAAATAGCTACCACACAATGGATCTTTTAAATTATGTTAACTGTTATCACAGACACATCACATTTAATTTGACTTAATTTAATTTAATTTAACTAACAAAGCCTACCTCAGAGAATGAGCCACAATGTTTTCACATATTGTCAGACAGTGGGTCACCCTGTCCTTCTTTGTAGTAGCTTGTTCCTTTTTCCTGTAAAAGAAGGAAGATGGGGAGGACAAGGAGAGTGTAAGAAAGCAAGCAGGGAGGGATAATCAGAGGCAGAGGCAGTTTGGAAAGAATGATTGGGTTCAGAAACTGGGGCCATGACTTCATGCAACCCAAGAGCCAGAAGCCTTCAATCTCTAAGCAGGATCTTAATTAAATCTCTACCTAATAGCCAAACAGCACAATGGTTGGAATACTGAATACAAGAAGTCAGTGCCACTACATAAGACACTGTAACACTCTTCAGTTCCACTACACAGATCTCAAAATCCCTCCCTGTGTATATTTTAACTCAACCTATCCATTGGATAAACAGAGGTTTCTTAAGCTGCTTTCACACATGCACCGAATCTCCTTCTCTGGAGATTGTTGAGAGGGGTGTGTGCGTGACTGCAACCACCTGCAGAAGTCGCTCTAGTCATTCTCGAGAGATTCTCCTGCCTGCTCATTAGTATGATCTCTGGTTAACACTCTACTGCAACACAGAAGGAGAAACTCCAGAGTATCCACACCAAGTGAATATGTGAGTGTTACAAGTCAAGTATGCTCAAACCAGATTGCTACCACCTCGCCCAAATCCTCCAGAGATTCTCCTGCCTTTGCCTCACCCAGTGTCCTGCTGCGTTCATCATGTGAACATTTAGCTCAAGTTTATTTATAAAAATGACAGCTGGTATTATATACTGAAGTAGCAAAGTTTCATAACATCAAGTAGTGTTCCACTCCCAGTTTAAGAAAGTCAGGATTGTGCAATTGTCCAAGTGTAATGCTAGGTCACACTAAATGATTATGTTTCCTGTATTTTCTGGATGTGTTACACAAAAGGGATTGAGGAAAAAAATATATTGTATGTTACAGTGACAATAAAGGAGCTGTGCAGCTGCAGCTTTTTCACTGGCAGCAGAAGCACAAAGTGTGGTGGGATGGGAGAGCCCTGGCTTTCCCCTAAGTCCCTGAAGGTGGAAACAACTGTGTCATGGATGATGACCACCAGCTGTTCAGTGGACTAAAGGTTGATACAATTTAATTTAAACCCTAACCTCAGAAAAAGTAAAGAAGATAGCATATTTAATCAAGACATTATGACACTGTGACAATTTACACTCAGAGGATGACAAATATCCATGACATGGATTAGCCTGAATTACATGTATGAAGAGGAGATGCCGTCATTATTATAGGTGATGCACGTGTTCCTTGAGTGGAGGCATAACAAAACAATTCTGACAACTCAACTCGCTGCAGCACAATTGACCAGAAGTGGCTTAATAATATAAATCCATGTGCAATGACAAATTTAGGCACAAATGTATTTCTAAAACCTGGCCTGTAGCATCAAATGCCCAACACTACAGGCTAACGTAACTTTACAACAGCTTGGTTCTGCTGAGGCCAACGCAGAATCTTAACTGTTAAACTAATTGTCGATCCATTTTTGTAGATGTGTGGGTATAACTGTGCAGGCGTCCTCTGTGGCTGCTACCACTCTGCTAATGGGAACCTGGAGTCTGGGTTCTTAACCTAGCTTGCACGTTAGCACAACTAGCTTCAAGCTAACTCAGCTGACGAGCGTTAACATGAGCGTTGAAGCAAAGCTTCAGAATAGCACAGCGACTGTTAGCATGCTGTGGTATCACAGCAAGACTGAAAGTCTACTCACTGCCTCTGCACGAGCTCCTCGGCGGTCGGCGGTCCTTGTTGTTGCTGGAATGACTTCAGGGACTCGAAGGCCTTCATCAGTTTCTCCATGGTGGCCATTTTAGCTATCAACACGGAGCAGGCTAATATTTACTATGGAAGCTAACGAGGTAACACAGTGGGGGACAAGTGAGCGCACGGAGAGAGCAAAGCGGGTCGTAGCGCGGCGAGAGTGGCAAACACTGCCCGCGACAACTACCACCTGCCCTGCGGTTTCTCTTTGTGCACGAGCTCTCTTATTCTGACACAATGTTTCTCCAAAATGAACCAAACATTCGCCCATAACGAGCCATCTTTGATGCAGTGTGTACCCGTTCCCCCGGACAAATCTCACCGGGAAGTGCAATGTGTGACAGGTTGACAGAGAGGGGCGGAGCTCGGCCACCCTAACCAATCAGACTGTGAGTTAATGTTGAGTGACATTGGAAATAAACCAATGAGAAACTGTGACTTTTTTCCCCCTTATGTTGTTATTGTTGATGTCACGGGACCTCTGAAACGCAGATTTGTTAAAAACAAGACTGGTGCAAGACTAAAATATTGGTAACACTTTAAATTACTGTTGAGTAATATGTTTATAGTATATAGTAAGTGGGGAGGTAATATTGTGATAACAATCTTATTATTTATGTAATTTCCAGGGACCAGCTTGGTAATGGGAAGCTACCATCAGTTAAATACGTGGACATTATTGGGAATAAAAAATGGCAACCATGTTATTAAGTTGAAGTTTATCCTCTCTTGCTGTGTCTCTCAAACAATCCCTGGTTTCATTCTAACACTGTCTTCCCGAGTGCACTGTTTACTTGTAAATATTATGTTATTGTTTACCTTGTTTCATTTTTTTTTCTTATGTTATTTCTACTTTTCAACAATGTTGTGATTGTATGCTGCTGTAACACTGCAAAATTCCCCTTGTGAGACAAATAAAGGATTATCTTATCAAAGTAACACTGGAAACGACTGTGGTAGTAATAAATCATGGATGAAAAATGTTCTGGATATTACATCATAATAATGTATTATGATTATTGCAATACATTAAAAACCTAATCCATTAGGTTTACATGTCCATTTTGTGTTTGAGCCCCTTATATTTTTCCTATATTTTATATTTAAATATCGTGTTGTGTTGAGGGTCTGCTAATGTGCTGCTTTAACACAAAAAATTAACAGGTTTTGGATCAATAAAGTACTACCCATCTATCTCGATCTGTTCATTAATCTATCACAGTTACATGATGCTGTTCATAGCAACCATGTGTGGCTCAGAGGATGTGACAGGGAGAAAATAGCAGAGAAGGACATTTATAACTTTAATCAAAACGTGTAGGGAGTTTAAGGTTCTACCTGCGACAATCAACATCCTCCAATACCACCCGTGCAGTTGTGATTTCGATAAAGCATTTTACTCAACCCAATTAGTGAATGTATGACACAAATAAGTCAAGACACAAGGTTTTTTTTTATACAAATGGCAGTGTATTATTTCATAATTACAAATGTCAGATATGGTACAACAACCAGTGATACAACTTGTACAAGAATTAACAATGACTGCAGTGGTTGAACGACATGACTGTACAGTTACAAAAAAGGAAGGAGAAAAAAAAATAAATCAAGAAGTTCCAGGCCCAGTTTGAATACGCAGAATGCATTTTTCCATTCCTCCCTTCCTTTGAAATATCTGGACAGAAACCTAAACGAGCTCCTGGGCTTGTTATCGGTCATTATCTCAAAGACTCCGACTCGGGTGACAACAAATTGTGCATCTCTCTCTCTCTCAATCTAAACACCCCAGTTTCTGCACAGACCGACTCTCCATTAGCGCCTCGGAGGAAGGAGAGGAGAGGGAATAATTATCATTATTCAAACTGGGCAAATTCATCTGGTCACCATGCCATTTATAAGGTTGTTCTCAGATACCAGTGAGATATGTTGGCACTCGAAGGTCATCATTTACATATATAAGGAACCTGAAGTATTACAAACCAATACATGCTTGAATAATAAAACATATGTATCTTTTTTCTTCTTTTTTTTTTTAAAACAGGCATTAAAATGCACTTAGTGCGGACATTCAAAACTGTTGAACTGTTTAAAGTTCCTTAATGTGAAGGAATTTCTCTCGGAGTGGACGGAAGGATACAAAGGTTGAAGAAATATGGGATGTCAGGAATTTACTTGATTATTGGCACATATAATAAAGGCTGTCGGTCTTTCATTATTTATTTAAGTCCTCGGCTAAAAGAAATGTGGTTTATTTAGTTAAATGTCGCTTTTGGTATCATTGGCAAAAAAAAAAAAAAGTCAAGACACTTCCTATATAATCATTGTCAAAACACACCATAGTGCAATGAAACTGAAGAGAAATGAACTTCACTGCGATATTTGATGGTACAAGAGCATAATGAACTCTCAACAGTGACAGAGGCATGGGAGAAGAACATGTTTCTGTTTCCCTGTGTGGGTGAGTGAATGTTTGTTAGAGCTTAGTTACATGTTAGAAATACATCATTTACAAGGTTTTTTGAGGCTAAAGAGCTAAAAGGCTAAAATCTACACTGGCAAGAGAAATTTGCTTTAAAATGTGCCTGAGAGCAACAACAACAACAATAAAAAAAAAAAAAAGAAAAAAAATTATGTAATAATAAAAGACACTCATAAACTCAAGTAACGAAAGCCAGCAACAGCTAGATGCATGTGTTCGATTCTTGATTTTGATGATGGCGTGTGCTACAGGGGACAAACATCTGGAAACTGCAGACTCTCCATATTGGTTAATTAGATGGGGAGCTGTATGCGTACTATTTTGAATGCACATGGTCTTGAATGTTAGAAATTTAATTAAGTGACATTCAAGCGCCTTCACAATTTTGATTTATTGTAAGTAATGCAGATAAAAAAAAAAATGCAGATGATGCTTATTTTGTGGAGGAAAGTAAAATCATATCAACAAGTTATCTTTTAGGCTGACTGAATTCTTACTGCACAAGGCGACGCTAATTTTGCTTCAATGCATGAGACTGACCAAAAAGCTGCAGTAGCATACAGTGTAACATACACACACACACACACAAAAGGAACATGTCCAGATTGGATATTCACAGCATTAAAACAGGTGGTGGGGGAGTAAACAGCAACTGTCTCAAAAGCAAAACTGCTTCAAATGCTTATGAAGAGCTCACGGGAAGCTAACTCAGAGAGGAACATACTGTAGTCAATCCTGATTGTTATATATCTGGGGTAATGTACAGTACGTGAGTTTGATCATGGTTGATTTGAAAGGAAACGTTTGTCTGAAAGAGAAAAAAAAGAAACATAAAAGGCATAAATATTGTGGAAGTGGTCGAGGGTTCCTCCTGGTGTGCACACATACAATATACAGTGAGAGTAACTGTGCTGTGTCATCCCGATGAAGGAACATCAAACAAGATTTCAATGCAGAGGTTGAAGACGGGGGCACTATTAACAAATTTCTCTTCATCACAAACACAGCTGAAGCCACGGGGACTAACTAGAGGTCTACTCGCAGTATAAGTGGCCAACAGGCGCCGCCGTGCTATCTATGATCGACAGACAAAAGAGGCCAGAGCAGCTCGTGTTTTTAACTCAGCACAGAGGCAAAAACGCTGCCGACAGCGGAATCAATAGAAGTTAGTTAGTGATGACTTTGTTATCTGGATGAAGCTGCAGGTCAGATCTCATACAGTGCCGTCACGGTCCTCATCGTTATCCGTCTCCATTTCCCAAGTCATTCTCCACTCAATCGGTCATGAGCGATCTTGTACACTAAAAATATGGATTAGCAAATTACTAAGAAATTTTAAGGGGAGAGACTTCTTCCCTTCTGATCACAAAACAAGGAGGGGGGAGCCAGGTAGTACAACAAATGCAGAAAAAGTAAACAAGGAGTAAATAAAATAAAATAAAAAAATCATCAAATAATATTCTTTCTGCCTGAGTGAGCAATGTAACAGACATTTTTCTCAACAGCTCTGCTCCGCAAGGAAGGAAACACTGTGCAACTGAGCCTTTTACAGAGGCCGAGGAATCTTAATAATCAGGTGTCGTGTCATGGAAAATGACCTCCACAATATATCCTTTCAAATTTAGGGTTGCCTAATGTTGCACATGCTGTCAAGCTTGTCAGACACAAACCAAATCCTTGCCATCTACGCAAGAACTGAGCTGGTGGAGGCACCTAGTGGACGACATACGCCATTCATTCTACTGTAACCTGCCTTACAACTGAACCAGGAGGGAAGGACAGAGAATTATCAAGGTCTCATAAACTCAAAAACAAAGGCGAAGGTGGAGAGCGGGGAGATACATGGATGGGTTTTTAAGCAGCATGGCACCAACACAGCAATGTTAGACTGGATTCATTCCAGTCTAACATTCGCCCATTCAGACAGACCTCAGCCTTGATGGGTACAGAGGCTGAAGGTTAGTATGGGACGAGGTGAATCTGATGTGCTAACAACACGTCACGTTGGCCAAATCAATGACAAACATACAGCACATATTGAAAACAAAAAGGCCTTATGCTACATTAAGAAAAAAAAAAAGACTAATGGTACTGTGCTTTTTTTTTAAAAAAACTCCCCAATACACATTATCCATACTCATTCCAAAAGAAAGTAAAAAGAAAATAAAATGTAATGTATGCATTCAAGTGGTACTTTTATGGCTTTTTGTACAATACAACCTTTAGTGAAAATATACATCTAGACATAAATTCAAGTACAAATGTACAAAATCTTTAAACTCATACTTTTTTCTTTAATTATAATACACTTTTAATACAGCTCATAAATACAGGTCAACATTCACTGAGTTCCTAAGATTTGCGCTCGGTTGGAGTTTGTGGTGAAGTTCAGCGGCGAGGGGGGAGGGGTCAAGGGGAGAGGGGGGCGGGGTCTGCGGTCAGCTGGAGGGAGTGGTTTAAAGTCGTGAGGGCTCTTCTGTCTCGTCGTCACTGTAACCGCTCTTAAAACAGACCTGGGGGAAAACCAAAAAAGCGAGGATACAACACTGAGGTTAGCAACGTTCACCACCTCATCTCACACGTGCGAGATATGACGCCACGCTGTCCAGAAACGGACACGGTGACCATATGACGTATTTCTGTGCTTTCCGAAGATGGTGTCCAGCAATCAAACACACAATTCTGAGGCAAGTAAAAGACCACATAAGAAGTTAACATGGCAGCAAGGGTGTAAGGATGGAAACCCAGATTTGTATCATCTTTGATGTTTTGTTGATATATTTTCTTTTGATTTGGATCCAACAATGGCCATAAATAACACAGTACACTGGTGTCCAGGAAAAACTCAACTCGACTCAAACTTAAAGGTCCAGGATTCAACATTTAGGAGGATTTACTGACCCGAATATGTTCATACGAGTTTATTATCACATCTTTTTGTTGCTGTAGCCTTAGAATAAGCCTTTTATACAGCGATTACTGTGCTAACAAAGAAGACTGCCACTCGTCCTGATATGTAGTTCCCTAACAGGCTTGGTAGAAGAGCCCTCTATTTGTTACAATCTGCAGTCTCTCTTTTAGATGTCACTAACTGTGACGCACTGGACCTTTCAAGTGGAATAAAAGGACAAAAAGCAGGATTTTATGTGTTCTACCTCCCACATGTGGAAGTGACCCCCTTAAATTCAAGGGAGGTACAATTCACTATAAATAGTATCAGTAATAAAGAACCTTTTAGTTGAGAACCTCTTGTAAACAACAAAGGGTTTTCTACATATTTTGTGTTATATATTCTCCACTTTAAACAGAAAGGGAAAAAGATTAAGGTGAAGCTTCCCCACAGTCTGACCCACTAAACCAAAGTGCAACACAAAGGGAAGAAAATGCAAACAGACTGATGGGAAAAGGAAAAAAAAAGAAAAGAAAAAAAAGCGAGGCCTCGTTCAAACCAACACAAGTTAACTGGAAACAGCGATTTAACGCTCACATTTCTCAGGGTTTAAGCAATGATCTTTTCACAAGTTGATTTTGGACAAGGCCTCGGAAAAAAAGGGCAGAAAGAAGTAAGAGAGGAAGTACCTTAGCCCCCACCCCCTCGAACAGTTGTCGGAGCACTAGCACTTGCCTCTCTTCTGAACAGGCGATAGAAGAAGCCTCTCTTTGGTGGAGGGTTAGGCCGGTTCACGTCCAGGTCTGAGCACAGCGTCCCGTCTGTCTCGTAGACATTAATTTCTTTAAAGCACTCCATTTCGATCATCTGCAGGGGAAGAGAGGTCAAGTCATTTTAGTTGGACAACTAGCACAATTGGATCTATATATACATACAAGTGTTTCCACCGAGTAGGGAACATGTTTTTCTGCATTTCCATTAGGAATAGCCCGACTGTTGCGCCCTTCCCTTGTGAAATGGTGTGGTACAGTTAAAGCAGCTCCACCCATGACGACAGAAAAGCCAAACACCTGCAGTCTACTCTCATCCAAAGTCTGACGTCTTCTTGAGACAAACGGCCACAAACCGAGCAAAAGTCAGCCACTGGTGTGTCACATCTTTCAGATTCTAGCAAAAAATCTAATCCGGTTCACATTCCTAAAAGGCCTAGTCCACATGACATGTGGGTGGGAGTTTTTTCTTTTTTTCTTTTTCTTTAAAAAACATTGTTGTCCACATGAATAATGCAAAAAGGTCACTGTTAAGGCGACGATGTAACCGTAACTGAAAAGCCTCGTCGGCCAATCAGACGACAGACTGACAAAATGTCACTGCATAATAGAGCTGAAACAAATAATTGATTATTAATCGATTACTAAATTAATCGACAAATATTGAAGCTTTTTTCATGATTAAAACAACATTTCCGGTTGTTTCAGCTTCTTAAATGTGACTATGTTTTTCATTTCTTTGCTCGAAATGACAAAGAAATCATTAAAAGTGAATCATTTTGGTTTGTGGACAAAACAAGACACTTGAGAACATCATCATTTCCAGGTTTGACGAACACCGGTCAACATTTTTGAAGGTTTTTCTGATATTTCATGGACCAAACGATTCATCGGTTATTCGAGAAAATAATCGACAGATTAATCGATTATGAAAATAATCGTTAGTTGCATGTGACACAAATGTGACAAATCAGCAAAGGCAATATTGTGGCTGGCCAATAAGAGCCGAGCAGGAAGTGAAAGCCGATAACTGCGTTTTCATACAAACATGGGCCCAGCAGCATTAACTTCTCAGTTTCAAGGGCTGTAAAAGGTAAAGGTAGTGTGGACGACACACAAATCCAGAGCAGGATATAGATGTATATGTTTTTGTTTTGTTTTTTTTATAAATGATGCAGTGCTAATATGTCCACCGGCCATTTCACGCTACGGAGGAGGTTGCTGAAAGTCACGTTATGATCAAACAAAACAACAACAAAAAATCATGAGAAATCTTACATTGAGCCCCTTACACATCAGTGTATCCTCCTACACTGATTCAAAGGCATTCCAACAAACACCCACTGTTTAGTTGAACTGGGGACAGAGCAATGACATCATGTTAGAGGAGTCAGGGTGCAGTACCTCGTTTTGCCATGGGATGGAGACGCTGCCTGTGACAAACTTGTGGTAGAAGTCGTCGTCTGTGGGGTCAAGGTTTACACCTTTGACAGTGGAGAACTGCTCTATGTCCAGGACGTCTTTACAGTACACCGCCCGAGGCTGAGAAAGAAGGAGACAGGAAGTAGAAAGAGTCAAATCGACTCTTTAAAGTGTGATTATTATTGAAATTCGTGTGGATCAAAGGGTAAAATACAAAAACCTGACACACTGTACTATAAATCATAAAGACTCTTTCTGTTTCCCTACTGACCTGAATGACCAAAAATAGAAACGCAGATATTACTATCTACTTTCAAGTATTGATTTGACCTCTCGGGTCAGTCACTCTCCCTCCCTCACTGGGTCTATTTATGACACTGAAAATGTTACGGCTCTATCTCTACGAACGACTTTGTTTTGCCACGGAGAAGTGCACGAGTGAAAGGTAAAATGATCTTAACATGATTTTCACTGAACTAAATGTATAAGATAAGAGTCGACATCTTACACTTCACAGTTACTAGCACTCTGAGTTTCCTGCTATGACCGCATCCTCACTGTTCACCATTTAAAAAAAAAAAAACAAAAAGGAAAAAAAAGCTCCATTTACTGCATTAATTGCCGTTGAAAGAGACAGCAGTTTGTCCTTTCCGTCGACTTCTGTGGAATTTTCATTTTCATAACCCAGAAATCATACGACCGTTTCTCAGCACCTCCCCTGACTTCCACGATAACTGGAAGGGTTTGTTTACTTGTGACAATGGTATTTCCTGTATGCTGATTTGCAACTCGCCGAGGTTTGAGGCTACGCGCTGTGAATAGAGCCTGTATGTACAGCGCGCACTGTGAGTTTTGGTATGCGTGTCTTTTTTGTGCGTGCAAGTTCTTACATCGGGGCTGAAGGGGGGTTCCAGCATGTTCGCCTCCAGCCGTTTGAAGTTGATGTTTCTGAAGATAGGGTGCTGCTTGACCTCGATGGCCCCGCGGCCCTGACAACCAAGGCGCTCCTTGGGGTCCTTGGCCAGGAGCTGGAGGAAGAGGAAGAGTTAAAAAAGTGACTTAAAAAAACGGCTCTGGCGGGTTTCAAATTTATGACCAAGGATGAGATGAAGCAAACGTCTATTTAAGCCTCTTTCAATAAAGCAAGGCGAGGGATTTCTCATGATGTGGGATAATTCATGACACTCTTATGTCTCCAGCTTAATTCATACCAAACACACACATGGACGTCATTTGCATGTAATCCTCCCGACTTTGTGTGTCTGATCCTAAATAAATCTAATAAAGACTAATACAAATCCACACGCTAAAGGGTTAATGCAACTCCATCATGGATAGAATCAGAGCAGTGTCTCTGTGAGAGCTTCTCCATAATAGTACCACCACACCACCTACGGTACAGCGGGCTTGTGAAGTGGATGAGTGTTGTTGAGTGGTTTGGCTACCAGTGGACACTCTTACTGGTCCTCTTTTCACCTAAAAGCTGATGGTTTTCACAATCAAACAGATGGATTCTCACTTTTATTTTATTTTTTATTTTTATTTTTTAAACGCATCTCTAATTTTCCACTCTTGGTTCTTTGTCCAGTGTAATTCTTGCTTCATTTACACAGCGGTTCAAAGCAGACCCACACGACCACCTCTCTCCTTCCTTATTATCTTACACCCATTTCTTGGAGAAACCCTTTCTTCTCACTGCTGGACCCCCCGCCCCCTCCATCACCACTCCTCCTCTCCCCAGGGAGCCTTTGAGTCTGCTGAACCTCGGGTCATAATGTTCCACCACGTCCCACAAATAAATGTCCCATCCCCTCCTGCTGCTGGCAGAGACAGCGCGGCTCACTGGCTCCCTCTTTCAGCACAGAGCAGTGACATTGTGGAGGACGGGGAGTGACGAAGTTGTGAGCAACTCGTGATTTATTTATTTAAACCTCGACATTTTAGCACACTAAAATGGTTTAACAGCAAACATGTACAGAATGTGCTGTTCATAGTTTCAACTTCAAAAACACAATCATGTCATTATTGCAACTGCAGCTCGTTCAACTCTCCAAGTGGCCAAAAACCGGTTATACAGTGTAGGCTATAAGCAGCAGTGCGTAACCTTTCAATAAACACAAATGCCTGTTACATTCAAAACTATGTCAAATGAGTATAGTGGTGTTTAGATCCCATGTTGCCCAGTCACATGATTTGTTTTATCACATTTTTCTATCCAAATTTGACTTGAACCCGGGCGTACAGACCGAGCCGAACCACCACTTTACAGTTATTGTTGATTGACCAAACTCAACCCAAGTCCTGAGCCTCAGTAAGTTTGTTTTACCATGTGCATCCCTGACATGTAATTGTTAGTATGATAATTGCATAACTTCCCCATCATTACACACAGTACACGTAGTACAAATGATTTCTCAATATGCACACACACACACACACACACACACACACACACACACACACACACCCAACACAAGCACACGTTTAATTAAAATTATAATGGTCTGCCTCATCCTGACCAGGATAATATGTACGACACACGCACACGGACAGATGGCTCTTGGCTAAAAAGTATCATGACATGGGACAAAGGAAACACGTAGGTCTGTGCTGACCTAATAACTACTGACAACTTTAAAACAGCACTTGTACAACAACAACGACAACAACATGAGTGGAGGTCAATCGATATGGGTTTTCCAGTGGCAGATGCTGACCTTCAAAAACACAGCGCAGCCGTTGGCCCATATTTGTTCTATATTTTGGTTCGTTCCTGTCTATACTGTACATTCTATTGTATCTTCTTCTAAGTCAAATATAGTCAGTATTTCTCTACATTTATTCATTTCCTTTGCCTTGACTGTCTTGGCAACTTTTAGCGACTTCTTTTGAGAAGAAAATGTTTAAACAATAAGTCATCATTTCCTGATTAGTATGTAATAATGAACATGTTTGCAAAAAGGCAAAGACTGGTTGGCCTAATCAGCCTAAAAAGACTGTTTTAAAATGTCTTTC
Source organism: Solea senegalensis (assembly GCF_019176455.1). NCBI lineage: Eukaryota > Metazoa > Chordata > Actinopteri > Pleuronectiformes > Soleidae > Solea > Solea senegalensis. Next base: position 4,760,118 of record NC_058026.1, on the reverse strand, counting down.
TGCCAGTAGACCTATCTGAATATATCTGAAACAGACACATTGCATTGACATAATAAAGTAAAAGTGATTCAATAACTCAAAAACTTTTCAGTCTGGCAGCATCCATCGCTGTCCTCATTTGCCACGACTCTCAAACAACTGATTTATTATGCTGTGCTTCATTTCTTCACCCCCTTTTCCGCTCCTGTCATCTGTCACCCGCAACGTTTCCCTCTCACCTGTCTGCAGATGTCCTTCGCCTCCTCTGAGAACTTATCGGAGTACTCCTCCGGGTCCTCGCGCACTCGCCGGTCCACCTCCTCCCGCTTGACACGCTCCTTGCGCTTGCGGAAAGGTGACTGGCCCTGGATCATCTCAAAGATCAGGCAGCCCAGCCCCCACCAGTCCGGGCTGAAGGTGTAGCTCTCATTTTGGATCACTTCAGGAGCTGAGGGAGGGAGGGAGGGAGGGAGGGATGATAGGTAAGAAAACAGAGGTCAAAAATGTTTCTAAACGTATGGTTTTGACCCTTTAACACCGAGCGTAACGAAGATGACACGTCTGCTGTAATAACGCAACGGTTCGTGCTACCGGAAAAATTCCACCAGTTTCTGAAAGCTGAGAGCCAAAGTCGACGTGTGGTCATTACAGTAATTACACTCGCGCTGTTGCAGGAAGCCAGCGAAGGAGCGAGATGGAAAAACGCTTGTACATAGTTTGCATTTTTTGCACAAAGACTCAAACAAATGTTATTTTAAATGTGTTTTATACTGTTCAAATTCACACAATCTGGTGTTCATGTACAACTACAGTGTTTTTTCTCAATAAAACATCCTTTTTTTCATCATTTTAAATATTTAATACACTATTTTAACATTAAGTTGTAAATATCTGCCAGATTTTTGAAGTTATCCTGGAAAAATGGCCAATTTCTGGGCCTTTTATGGATAAAATATGGAAAAGAAGTCCAGGCGAGGCTTAGTGTCAAAGGGTTAAGTTCTTTTTTTTTTTTTTTAGCATCTTACCCATATATCCAACAGTTCCCACTCGCCCTCGTATCGTCTCTCCTTCAGGGATTTGAACAGCAAGGCCCAGGTCTGAAATTCGGATGTGTCCTTAACAAAAAAAAAAAAGCAGAATAATAAATCAACAAAGACGCACTTCTACTTTCATTTAATGGCTTACAGATGAAAGAACTCCAATGTCCCATAAAAAACAATGGTAAGTAGTCATGTTACTAAACTGAAGTGATCTCATTCATGATATTCTGTGTGTGGTAATGGCGGAGAATGAGAAAAGTAGGAGCTTTAGAGGGATGTGGAAGAGATAACTCAATTTCGAGATAAGATCACGTTTCAGAGAACAGATAATACAGGAGTATGACTCAGAGGAGAGAGCGTGATGTGAGCAACATGACTTTTCAGCTTGTGAAGAAGACAGGGAGATACTGTGCAGCAGTGCTTGCTTGCACATTATACAAAATGTTCATTTTCTTTGGACATTGTGAGCAAACGAGGACAGAAAGAAAACTTACCACGATCATCCAGAAGGATGTTTTCAGGTTTCAAATCCCTGTTGGTAAAAAAAAAAAACAAACGTCAAGAACATAAAAACACAATCCTGGACAAATGTCTTTTTCATTGACTCGTTTCGTTGACATTTTATTGTCCGTGTGCTTTCTTTTCTCGAGCCTCTCTGCTTATAGATTATCTGCACACGTGTGTCTTTATTTGCTACCACGCGTCGCGTCGTCGTCGTCCCGAGCTGTAGATCTGCTTTCAATAATGTTGCGTCACAACTTCCTGACTCAGAGGCTTGGAAAGCCATTGTCCTTTTTGGATTTACCTTCTTACAAATGGCTATAAATACCGGGACACTCGACTAATGCAAACCTTGACCGCATTTGCTAAACTGTCGAGTCTGCCGTAACATAAACAGAGATCAAAGAAGAATGTGTGTGTGTGTGTGTGTGTGTGTGTTTAGTTGAGCATGTGGGTGGTGTGTCAGGGGGTGCACGGGTCGTCTAAGAACATCAGTGTTTACGTTAGCATTACTTTGTGAATGCGACACACCTCGGTAAAATCCCTGCACCATTCATTAACTATTATCTATTTTACATTCACTATTATTTCTTTTTGACACCAGTACTGTGTCAGTGATGTAGACACAATTCTTTTTATGGCAACGGGTTAAAGGAAGATTCCACTGTTTAACTGCTGTACTTTCTTTTTCAATCGACACACCTTCCTCTGAGTTTTTATTAAAGGCTTAACCTGAGATAGCAAAGATAACATCGCCCTTTTTTGTTCTGACCTGAAGACAGCTCCCTCAGTGTGAATTTGTACAACTGGCCAATAGTCAGTATCCTCATGACACGCAGGGGCTGGGTTCACGAACACAGAGACGACTCTTTGGTGACTGTTATCACTGCAGCGGTCTATGGTCATGTGCTCGTGTCTAACCGGAGGAAAAATGTGATCGAGAGCAAAATACATGTAAACGCACATGCGTGTGTGTAACATGTACGATAAGCTAAAGCTTCTCCTTTTCTTCTTCATCATCATCTTCAGATAATTCATTAGCTGGTTGGTGTGTGATGTTGTCCGTGATAAGTGGACTCTGTTCACAGTGTTTAGTGTTAGCCAACATGCCACTGACTGCATCGCAGAATCCCCATTAAAGTCATTTATAAACATGCTATGAAGTACACTAGAGTTGAAACAATTCATCAATTCATCAATTATTAATCGATTACTAAATTAATCGACAACTAGTTTGATAATTGATTAATCGCTTGAAAGCTTTTTTCATGATTAAAACAAGACTTCTGATTGTTTAAGCTTCTTAAATGTGAGTATTTTCTTCATTTCTTTGCTCTGGATAACAAAGAAATCATTAAAAGTGAATCATTTTGGTTTGTGGCCAAGACAAGACATTTGGGAACGTCATCATTTCCAGGTGTGACGAACACCGATCAACATTTTTTAAGGTTTTCTGATATTTTATGGCCCAAACGATTAACCGGTGACTCGAGAAAATAATCGGCAGATTAATCGATTATGAAAATAATCGTTAGTTGCAGCTCTAAAGAACACGAGTGTGCACAATGTTTAGTACAAAACCGCGACACCGGTGCTACATGATACTGTTACGCATACTGTTGTCATTTAAATATGACACCGCGATAGCATTGACGACGACAACATAGAAAATAATACAAGTGCTGTAAGTGACTCCTGTATCTAAAGTGATTTAGCATGGACGACTAAACTGAAGTTTGCAAATAGCCTTTAAAAGCCAGGACATGTATCCAGTTGCAGGCAAATTCTTATACTCAGTGTGCTTCCCTAGTGCGGTTCTCACGACATCAGTCCTCTGAGACAAAGAACCACAAAATACCCCTAAATTGTTGCGCTCTATGCTCGATGGTGATTTGAGACAGAAAGTTAGGATCACTGTGGGATATTTTAGAAAGGCCATGTGTTCTACATGTTTTGAACTTGACTCCTCATTTGCACGTTTCTCCCCCAAACAGTTTCTAGCCCCCCCCTTTGTGGCCTAACCTGTAGACTATCCTCTCACGGTGCAGGTCCTCAAGGCCACAGCAGATCTCAGCAGCGTAGAAGATGGCCCTCTGCTCGTCGAAGCCAGAGTTGCCCATGTTGTAGATGTGGAACTTTAAGTCACCTCCATTCATTATGGTCAACACCAGGCACAGCGCATCCTTGGTCTCATAGGCATAGGCTAGACTAACCTAGAGAGGAAGGCAAATCCGGGGCGAGGGGGGAGGGGGGGGCAGCGGTAACAAAGGAGACGAGGGGCGAGTCGAGAAGAAAGAGGACGGCGGGGGAGAAGAGAGAAAGCAGGGAGCGAGAGGGAAGAGTGGTGGTAAGAGACAGGGTTGCTAGAGAAGCGTCACAGTTTCATTTAGTTTGTTCAAAGTGGAAAAGACATCATCTGTTACACACCATCACAATCTCAAGAATGCAACACAAGAATGTACACACAGAACCTGAAGGAGAAATATCACAGATATGGAAAACCAGAAAGTCATTAATCTGCTGCCTCATGTCCCTCTAATCCCGCAATTATTCTCTCGTTGCTTCCCTTCATTCCCACCAACTTCCATCCCCCTCCCCTCCATCCTCTCTCTCTCCCTCCCCCCCGTGGGTCAATGACATGCAGGGTACAGTGGGTGTTGCATGTGATGTTGTGTACAAGCAGGATGTTGCTGCCATCAGGAGGAATTCCATCTGCTGCAGAGTATGCAGTCATAGATGGTCGCCACGCACGCACGTACACACACACACACACAATGTCCAAACTGACTGAACCAAAAATTCTCAGAGTCCCGTGATGCTCGACATCTTTGCTAATGCAACAAAACCATGAAAATAAAGACAAACCGAGTCAGTTAGCTTACTGGAAATGACTTTACTCTTAAAAGCACAGTATGTCATTTCATCTCTCTGAAAAACGGATGATTTAGTTCAATGATGTCGTTAAAATAAAGATTGTGCACTCGAGGGGATTCTTGTCTAGGGCGTGATTTGGCAGCAAATGGGAATGAGTGGCTGTGATCGATAAGCAACAAATACAGGCGAAAAAAAGACAACACACTGGTTAACTAGTGGTAATAATAATCTAAAGTAATAATCTAATCTAAAGTGTCTTTCACAAAACCCAGGGTCAAACCAAATATTTCCTTCATCACACTCAATATGTTTACATGCACAGATTAATTAAGCTAAGGCCGTAGGCCGAGCACACACGCGGAGAAGGAAATTGATTTATCGGCCCATGTAAGTACAGCTCCACCTCTGTAGGTGGCGCTGTATCTCTCTATAAGCTAGTGCGTATTGAATCAGCTTCCTGTTGACCTTTACGTCACAGACAAACAAAACAGTGAACGGCGAGATGAACCGTGCTGTGGTTCTCTATGTTTGTACCTGCGGCCCAGGGACAAGAATTTGGTCTGTTGGTTGAATTTGTTGGTGATCCCCGTCACCTGCTCAACCTCGAGTACCTGACATCTTTTTATGTGTTAAATGATTGGTTATATATAAATAGACTTCTCATACGATGACAATTCAATGCGATATTAAAATCTAGACTTTGTTTCCACCTTTAACAATTGTGTCGAACCTTTGTTTCACTGACAGGAGACTTTAAGAGTGGGCTGACCCTGCTCTGTGTCTCATATACACATATTATACACACACACACCCACACACCAAATATGTGGATGGGTTATTGCTTAAAACCGCAAGTACCGTACGGCAACAGTATAGAGGTTGTACTGACTAACAGTATGCATCGATCAAAAAAAAAAAAAGGTAAAGACGGACAACGAGATGGGGGTGGGGAGTGGTTTGAGTACTTGACTCTTATCCTTGCTACTGCTGTTTGGTCAGTGTTGCTAGGCAACAGAGCTACTCTCGTAGGTAGAGAGGCACATCAAGAGTCATCAGTTCTGCCTGCAGCACAGAGATGGGAACATGCTCACACACACACAGAAAGAGAGAGAGAATCATGTGCCATTCCCAGGTGACAGGAGCTGCAAGTCTGAGGTTCTGTAACAAACCCACTCCAGTGTGTGTGTGTGTGTGTGTGTGTGCACGCATACATGCCTATACACGTTCCTGCCATGACTCACTCAAAACAAGGACAAGCTGCATAGCTCACACTGCAACTGAAACCGACTCATCCGACCGTCCAAACACAAACCATTGGCCTCGACACCGGGAAGAGAGACTCCCCTCTACTCCGTTACAGTACCGGCGATTGTGCGGCAGATCAATATCACAGTTATGTGCCGTTAAATAGTCACACCGTGTCCCACACTGTGTCCAATTAAGTCAGAGTACACACAGAGCCACAAACCAGAAATTATCCCTCCAGTCGCTCCTTGACATGTTCCAAGAATGTTAAATGAACACTTGCTGTAATTTTCTTGTCATTGGAACAATAATTTTTTTCAGAGAACTGGAGCACGGAGCCAAAGCTAAGTTTTCTTTTCCTGCTGCCCGAGCACCTGAGGCGTTTTTTGTGCGTAGAGTTGGACGAAATGGAAAAATGAAGCACACTGCACACAAGTTTTCCAGTTGTGCCCCGAGTCTTGATGATGTGAACACGTGAAGGGGAAAAAAAGTGGGGAGGACAATATAGAAAAAAAACATAAGACATATGCACTGTTACACAACGATTTATAGAGTAAACAAAAGGTAACTCTTGCTACTCATTTGTCTTGCGTTTAATAAAAAGTATCCATGTATCCCCTTTAAGGTCTTGAACTGTTCCTATAACATATCATCTTACATGTTAATGGACTGTCGAGCTGTAAATCCAGCCCTTCAGTGGAGGACTTGAGTGTAGCATGGAAGAAATGAAAAGCGAGGTGACTCCCTGAGAAGTGTTCAAGCTTGGCACGACGGCGTGGCCCAAAATCCACTTCTTACTTTACCCTGTTTTGCAGCATTGTAACCAACAATTTACAAACTCACTGGCTGCTTTTGTAGGTACATTAGCTTTACTACTTATCAGCCAATCACGTGGCTGCAACTCTGGGGCATTTAGGCATAAAGGCATGGAAGAAAGGTGAGTTAAATGACTCTGAATGTGGTATCTACTAGGATTTTCTACTAGGTACATTTCAGTTTGGTACAGAATGGTACGGTTTGGAATGGTAAATGATACTTGGTAGGCGGGGTATGGGCTGTTGGAACTAATTTGAATATTTAAAAAAAATTCAAAACGTAAAACAAATTTTAATAAAAAAATGGAATAGCATTTTGACAGCCCTAGTGGGCGGAGTGGAGGCTGAGCCCGGAGACATGACGACATGGAATGACACCAGACAACAATGGAGGAAATCCAGCAGCTCTATTTTTTATTCCTGCTCGGTTTGTGGATGTTAGTCTCAACAAGACGTCGAGCTTTGTATGAGAATAGCCTCGACTTTTATGGGATATTTAAACCGATCACAAGGGAGTGCCATTCTTCTGTTGCCCAGTCAGCTGACTGTCATGGGTGGGCGGGGGTACCATTTTACTCTGATACCCCCAGGGAAGGGTACCAAAGAATGGAACAGTGGGGGCCTGTTATTTTAGTACTATTACTAATGGAAATGCAAAAATAACAAAACATGTACCATTCTGTATCAAACCGAATCGTTTTTCCAGAGAATGGGCCTGAAAGAGAGATAATATCCAGTAAGCAGCAGCTTCTCTGGGTGAAAATGCCCCATTGATGCCAGAGGTCACATGAGAACGACCAGACTGAACGATAGAAAGGCAACAGCAACATAGACCCTGATCAGACCTTAACATGCATCCTCCGAGTGATCTGATCACATGCGGATTGTGTCAAGCGCAGGTCTGAATGCGTCCTCAGATCCATTCACAAAAACAACATTCATAGTCGGTTTGGGGACGCATGTGGCCACATTCCTGAACATGCATAAACACAATCCATCCTCAGGCTGGATTAGAGGACGACGCCTCCTCCTCCTCAGCTAACGCCCCTCTGTCCCCCTGCAGTTCAATGTTTCACTCATGTGCTAATTTATTTGTAGCCTCAATCACAACATTGACACTGATCATCACATGATTTTTTTTTGTTATGGTTAAAACGGTACTTTATGTGACAGCAGTGCAACGAGTGCTTTGATTCACTGCACCTTTCACTCCGTCTCTCACACATGTGCACACACACATAGATGCACGCACACTGACATCGCCACAATATTAACACACAGGACTTCACAACCATGAGAACAAAGAAATCCTACGTCACGTAAAAGCAAGTACGGCTTTACGCCATTACACACACACACACACACCAGACACATCTGTACTGTCAGACTTGTTAAAAACATAATTTTGTTCTCGCAAACAGTCATGACGTCAGTGTGTATTTGAATTCAGGGCGTGGGAAGCCAGATCTGAGCTCATGTGGTCACAGGCCACGCATTTCAATGCCGAGTTTGAACAGTTGTGCTCAGCGTGATCCACGAGCGACGCAGTCACTGAGGACAGACGTGCATATCAGGTCTGGAGGGGGCTTTTAAAACAAGAGGAAAACCAACTCTGACCACACAACATGAAGCATATGTGGAGTGCAGCAGCAGAGCAACCAACAGCAGGTGCCACTCCTGACTCCACAGTAGGTGTCGTGTGTGCCTAATAAAGTGGCTGGTGAGTGTAAATTGTGCACATTTAATCCCCCATCAGGACATCAAAAACAGATTTCAATCACATTAAGAACACATGCACAAATGATTCACAGTGAACTCCAAACAAAATCAAATCAGGCATGTTTGCAAGTTTGTTATGAAAATACAGTGGAGGATTTGTTGTTGAGCGCTGCGGTGCATGCACAATTCAATTTGCACATGACTCTAATGCACTCGCTCGCCTCGCTGGCCAGTCTGCATTGCACCTGAAATTGGTCAACGATCAAATTTACCCCACCTTTTATAGTTTTATGCCATCGCGTCTCTTTCCAGAGCGAGTCACAGGCTTCCCTCCTGGCAGGAAAGTCATTAAAACAAACACGACTCAAGTCGCAGCGATCGTCTTTAACAGCAGATCAACAGCCTTTGCAAACATGCCATTCAATTTCGTTTGCAGGATCCTGGAGGTATGACAAACAACGCTCTTACAGACGGTACGCACACACACACACACACACACACACACACAAAAACACTCACACAGACAAAAACGGAAAACAGGTACAATTCTGATGAAAGGTTGAATAAGAAAAAGGTAGTACTTACTACAAAACTACTGTTAACTTTTTCTAAAATGCGTTTTTCGTTTAGTGCCATTGCTTCACCTTTTCTTTTCTTCACACGTTTCTTTTCCAGCTTTTTACAGGCGTACATCTTACCGGTGGCACGTACTTGGCAGGCACAAACCTGGAAAACAAGCAACAAGGGAGGAAAAAAAAAAGGGGGATTATCACACACACTCCACACACACGAGACACGGACAGTGCTGCCTTAACACAGTGTTAAAGGTTACTTAATAGCAATTTTAAATATTAACATTAAAGGAATACTTCACCGATTTACATGTGACTTTGTATTGCTAGAATAGCAGTAGTATTTAAAAAAAAATTGTGCTTCCCTCCCTCAGTTTTCCACTGAGCGATTTGCATCGTTTGACTCGCGCAGCGGCCGTCGGTCTCGCGGTGAACACCGGCAAGCACCAGTTGCGTGTGGCGAGTATTTTGTTTTGTATTTTTAGATTTATTATACATTTAATTCCTCACAGGGATTGGTGTGTTTACACAACTAGCGCTGTCTGCTTCGAAGCTCGGGGGCAGCGAGCGCAGTGCATGCTGGGGGGTGTTGTCGTTCATCTACATGAGCCAAAATTACATTTTTCTGCCTTTCTCGGCCAAGAAGGCACTTGCTTCAAATATTATTTCACATTTCTACTACATAGATTCATCTTTCCAGCGGTGAAGTACGCCTTTAACGTCTCATTTCCAGACGCGATGTGTAAAAGGAACATAATGTTGTCTGTCATGAAAACTTAAACAACCAACAACCACGCCACTGGAGCAACAGTTAATGCAGCTTTTCATATCCCGGGTGTTGTGACACTCACCTCGCCAAATCCACCTTTCCCTAGTACTCTGTAATGTCTGAAGGTATTTTTGGTTACTGGTTGCCTGCAGTGATGAACAGAGGAGTGAGAAAGAAAGAAAGAAAGAAAGAAAGAAAGAAAGAAAGAAAGAAAGAAAAGGGGATAAAGAGACAAAATGGACAGACATGAAAAACTGATTATTACCAATTATGCGGACCACGTGCCTCTGCAGACAGAGTAATGCTCTAATATATTATTAATCTACCCTGATGGCTGCTTTTCCACCCAGCTATTATGCAAAGCACATCAATTATTTACCAGTCACACAAAAACACTCACTGGCAGCACCACCTTTGTGTTTTGGTGCAAACACTGCTCCTGCTACTGGTCAGTATATACTGTATAGTGACATGCTTCTTGTGCCTCCCAGTATTTTTTACAACATTTTAATACATTTATTTATATTTATATTTAAATTTATATTTATATTTAATTAGTGACTGCTTTTACCATCTCTTTGGAAGTTTAAAAGGGAGCAAACAAAGACATGGAATAAGGGAAACTAACTGACTAAAGCCCCTTTTCCACCTATGGTCCCAGCACGACTCGTTACAGCACGGCATGGCACGGGTTGGTTTTCCACTACAAAATAGTACCTACTCAACGTAGGCGGAGTCATCACTGCACGGCTGCATGAAACTGCCGTGACATTGTTTTACACACACACACACAAACGAGTGACTACTGACTTGTTTTCAGTGGAACTGAATCATTAGAATCAGTTCATTAAAACGACTCCTCCGTGACCGCGGCACAGACTCCATGCCTGACACGGTCACTGGACTGAAATACAGCGGCAGGGTTTACAGTGCTGTCACTAAATGCGCCAGACTCCTCAGTTCCTCTCCTACGTTACGCATAGTATCGTCTGCGCTCGCTTGGAGCAGGTACTAAAAGGAGTATCTGGTACCAGGTAACCGTGCCATGCCGTGCCAGTGGAAACGGGCCATAGGAGGTGAATGTTTTGATGAGTATAAAATCAGTAATATTTAGGGAGGAACAATTGTCAAAATGTGTGACTCCAGTCTTTAATAAAATCAAAAATGTACCAGTAAGACATGAATATTGTAACACTGTAGTGCTGTGTTTCCATCCTGGTATGGTTTGGCTTGGTCCAGTATGGTACAGAAGTAGCCACACTTTGGCAGCATACATGTAGAACCAATAGGGTTTCAGATGGGGCAGTGACAATAGCTAAAAAGAGACAGCGTCTTACTCTAGTAGGCAAACTTTACATGTGCATCAGCCCCACCTACTGGAAGGGAGTGTGGATCAATAGATAAAAGCTTGATTTGATCTCGCAAGATCTTGAGTCAAAGCCCTGATGAATGTGATAAATGTGTATATTTTTTTTTTTTAAAGTAAGAAAGGAATGTTTTGGTTTAACAGTCGACCACAAACTACTCACCTCTCCAACCATTTCCACTGCAGGAAGCGAGAGAAATACATGGTCTCCTGGTAGAGGGAAAACGGAGCTCCACTCAGATAATCACGAACTATTCTGCGGGGAGGGAGGAAGAGAAAGAGAAGCGGTGACCACTTTGACAAGAAGTTAATGAGAACAATGTACATGTCACCAGGAAAGAAGGAAGTAAAATAAAACAAAATAAATAAAACATGCTCATGTAAGAGTCTGTGCCAAAACGTCCACACCTGCATAACTGAGAAAACGCCTTTGCAGTGACTACAAAACACATCCTCTTCATCCGACTTCTCCCTGGATCACGTGCATACTGTACATATCTGTATGTATCCTGTGTGTGCGTGTGTCTGTTTAAGCGTCGCTGGCGCTGTTGCGGTTCAAAGCTGCTCTCAGTGGAAAGACGGGGGAAAAAAACTCAAGTGTGGATACGCCACCGTGAAAAATGAAAAATGCCTTTGAACAGAGACATTCCACTCGACCTGACCAGGAAACAGGGGATTTTGAGGACATTTCTCTCCCCTTCTTTTTCTTTTACTGAGCAGCAGGTTATGCAGAACATCTAATCTCATCTGAGCTGAAGTGTAAATGTGAGTCTTTCTGTGTCAATCTGATTACGTCACGTACAGAGACAGTTAGAGAATAAAACCCCGTATTTTGTGAAATTCCTAGGAAAGGTCACCGTTTTCCTGAGCGCAGGTCAATCGTCACTCCTCCGAGAGTTGTTGGAGCACGACTCTTTGACATGACCTTTCCAGACTCACATGCAGGCATCCTTTTTAACCTACTACTACTACGACCTGACCACAGTTGAGGTTTGACTGACACCGTCCATGTCCTCTTTAACAACGACACACCAAACAGGCATGAGCTGAACTGTAGACACAACCCCAACATGTCAAGTGTCAGATTATAATGTGTTAAGTGTTGTTGACAGATTAAAAGAGAAGCCAAAAATCATTGTGTTTGACGAAAATGAAGGAAAATGTGACTTAACCAAACATTTACCTACTTGGAAAATGACATTTTTAGAAGTGCTCTGTGACTTTCTGACCACTAGGGGAGTCATGTTTATTACAACTGCTTTCTTCTTCTTTTTTTATTACATCCCCAGGTGACGGCACACAAACGAGGGCAGAGGAGAATCGGCCCGAAACGAAATGCATTTGCCATGTGGTCGCTCTGTTGTGTATTTCGGAGAGGAAACCCTGAACGAATTACAAGAGAACTCCAGATGACACCCTTGAAGCCGCACCGTGCAACGGTTTAACGATAAATGAATGTCCATTTATATTCAAGCCTTTGCCAACGGAGCTCACACGCTTCTGATTAAGGCCATCAGCTCCATGTGACTCTTGTTTTTCTCAGTATAGATGAAGTACAACTCCCGTGTCAACAACAAGCAAAGCAAAACTGAAAATGTGAAATCTACTGCTCATAAAAAAAACCACTGGACATTCAGCAGTTTGACAGGGAGTTACGCACTAAAGCTTTAATCATTTACTTCATCGCCGTTTGTGGTCGTGCATTGAATTTCCGTCCCGGTCAATCTTCAGAGAGCATATTCACATTTAATTCAGGCTCTGCCAACATTTCTACTGACCAAATTTCCATTAGGACAAGAAGAAGAAGAACAAGGAAGTCACAAACAAATGCAATCAGTTAAGGCTGGGCAATAGTCAAATAACAAGATTTACTTCAATGTAATTTGATCAATAATGTGCATGCACTGTGCAAACTCAACATTTGCCATTTTAATTGCTATTAAATATTTTACCTCAGATTTATGAAATGTTTCTCTGTCTGTTGCATTTGGTTGATAAATAACATTAAGACTACAGATAACTGGTTTATTCAACTTTGACTCGGGAGCAAAACCTATTAATATTTAATTATCTGACATTTTAATGCCATATAATGCCGTATTGTCCACTCCTACTATCAGCCCTTGTTGCTAGGAGCATCATGACTGACAAACAATAACTGCTTTTCACACGTCGCATCCAACTTCCTACAGCTGAAGAGAGTAGGATTAAAGTCAAACCATGGACCTAAGCTTATACAAGCAAGAGTTACGTGCTTATACCACTTAAATACTGACTTAAAGGTAGCGTGGGAGATCATTTTCTGGAGCAGAGCTTATGCTAGCTTGTTAAACATTCAACAAGAGAGTTGCAGCAACGTCATGGCAGAAAGAGAGTCTACCTTTAAGAGGTATTTTCATAAAGTTTCAGGTTTTTTCGTCCGCAATTCAACTCCGAACATAAAAACATGCTGCATTAGTCAATGCGAGTGGCACATTTGCAGATAATTGGGATTAAAAAGGTCTACTTGCAGCTCAACGGAGACAACGCCAGTAAAAATGTTTATTAGATGATTAAGACTGTTGTACAAAGGCCATAACATCCACTGGGAAGGTCCTGCAATTAACACAAATAGTATTTTCACAATACAACCATTCGATTCGACAGAAGTAGAGAGGCAACATACTGTATTATGATCCAAAACACCGTGGTTACAAAACAAACAGAAAAATTGCCCTGGTGCAGCTTTCTCTACTGCTGACTAGTGTAATCACAATCTGTTCTGCCAGCCAACAACACATGACTAAACACCAACGCTACAAACTCAAGCTCCCTCCTCTGCCACCCAGACACTGAAGAGATGCTCATATTTGGCCCGGAGATTTTCCTTAACCATATTACTTCATCACCGAGGAGGATGAGGAAAGCTGCCTGTGGTTACCAACAGCACTGGGGTGGCTGTTCTTGGCAACAGGGCCCGGGAGCTCTGAGAGTTTCCACAAGGGAAGCACCCGATGCAGTGTAAAAGAAAACTGAAATTATGTCATCATAGGACGCGGTTGCTCAGCACATGAGCTCAATGTCTATCATCATCCGTCCCCATGAGATCTTTGTTCTACGCAGTAGAAGTTCAATGTCCAAAGGCTTTTATTGCTCTGCCCTGTGCTGCTCCTGAGCTCAGACACTCTATAATGACATCTTGTAAAGATGCACTATAAAAATACCCCTCATTGTAATTAAGCTGCGTTAAAGGTACAGTGTGTAAAGTTTAACCTCGCCCTTCCCTGGTGATTATATACATTATATTATATATGGTGATAACATATATACATGTTGGTGATTATACGCATTTTATCTTTTATTCCTGCCAAATCTGCCCCTTTTTTTTTTTACACACTGGGCCTTTACATGTACAACATGCAGCAACTTCTACCTCTAGGAGTCTCTAAATCAAAGTAAAAACAGAAGATCTACTTTTATGACATCATGCAGCAGCATGGAATCATGGGAGTTGTTGTACATGGAGAGCTTTGGTGGCAAATGCCAAGAAGAACCTGTGACCCGTGAGTGACAAATACACACAACAACAAAAGACCCAACATGTGTGGGCATTGTTTTAGAGTAGACTCAGAGGTAAGGGGAAGTGGGAGTGTTGAACGTGTGTACTCTCTGCATGTTGTTGCCTGTTCTAGTTCTCATTAAATTGCGTCACAATTCTGTAAAGCCTCCACGGCAACTGCACCACAGGCGATTCTATGAATTTAGTGTAACAAGTGTGGGAAATGTTTTTGGCTAACGGTGGGGCGGGAAATCCATGGGAATTTAGAAAATATGCTTCCTTTGATTGTGTTTTTTATTCTGTGAAGTACTTTGAGTGGCATTGTCCTGTATGAACAGTGCTTTTAGAGCTGCAACTGACCATTATTTTCTGTCCATTAAGTTCACAGATTAATCGAGTAATCGTTTGGTCAGAAAATGTCAGAAAATGCTGAAAAATGTTGATCAGTGTTTGTCAAACCCGGAAAATTGTGACGTTCTCGAATGAAATTGTTTTTGTCCACAAACCAAAAAATGATTAATGATTTCTTTGTTATCTGGAGCAAAGAAACCATAAAATAGTCCCATTTAAGAAGCGAAAACAATCAGAAATCTTGTTGTAATCATGAAAAAAAGCTTCAAACCGATTCATCAATTATCAAAATAGTTGACGGTTAATTTAGTAATCGATTAATTGAGTATTTGTTTCAGCTCTAAGTGCTATATAACATAAGTTTGATTGATTGATGGGGGTGTGGCCTGAATAGCCCTGCAGTAAGTAGTGCATCTCATAGTTTTAGCGTAAGATTATGCGCCAATAAATTATTTACCAACTATATTTAAGTTCCCAAGCTTCAATTTTGAAAAGTTAATTCCCATAAATCTACTTATGCAAACACTAGTCTTGTTGTTTTTAGCTATTTGACTGCAGAGATATTACATATTACATCTTTAAGGACCACTTTTTCCTCATATTAAAACCTAAATAGCTTAAAAGAGTTACCGGGTGTTAAGATCGCACTCATCCACACATTGTCTGATTAGGTCAGTGAACTTAGAAAGCGCCAGGAGGGCAGGAGCTGAGCACAGCAGTGCCTGGTCTCAGACAGACACCACTGGGAGTAGAAATAAACAAAGCTACAAAATGGCTTTTGTTACACAAAGGACGAGGAAAAGGGGAGACGACTCAGCAGAGGGCCCTTTGTTAAGGCACGCAGAGTTGTCACGATGACACACGTAATGAACGGCCATGCTCCACTCTCGGTATGACATAACCATATGTTCCACTGCAGCAGAAAGAAAAAATCTGTGAGTGAGCTAATACATGCTCCTCCAGTGGGTGTGTGTGGCTCTGCCAAAAGTTATGTTTCCACGTGTAGCACCATGCTTTCCTAAAGGCTTTCCCTCAGAGGTACGTACCGGAATTTAAAAAGGGAAATTGAAGAAAATGAAAATACCACAATGAAATACAAATTATGATGATAGTGGAAGGAGTGATGACTGAACGTGAACAGGAATCTCATTCAAAAACATCTGAAGTGTCGCTGCTGCTGCTGCTGCTGCTGCTGCTGCTGCTGTGAGGCTTTTACTAACAAACACGTGCCTGTGTTTTTCTGTGTTTGTACATTCTGCTTTCTGTTTCTCCCCCACAACTCTCCAAAAACACTCTCTTTCCACTTCTCCTCACTTTTCCCATTTTGTCCTCACTTTTCCCAATTTGTCCTTCTTGCCGTTCTTTCTTCTCCTTTCATTACTTTCTGAGAGTTTCCCAGTTCCAGGCCCTCGCGCTGTGTCGTCATATCAGTTCATTGTTCACCATCTCAACCCTCAAACTAGGTAAAACCTTAAATGTAACACGATGTAGGATTCCCTCTCGGGGTCCCTGTACCACGGGAAACAAAAAATATAAGTGGTGGTAGCCTATGTTATAGCATTTTATACAAATATGATTAGAGTGTTGTTTTTCAAAATATTCCACATGAAAACTAACTGTACTGTATGTCGTAAAGTAGATATTTATAGTTATTTTTTGTCATTGTGGTATCGACCCGCAACCCCAAGTTCTGTAAGGTCAATGTAGGTCGCTGTACAGTGATCAAAATAATGTAAAAAGGAGATATTTGAATGACAAAATCCTATATTGTGTTACTTTAAAGATCAAGCGTGTAACATTTAGGAGGGTTTGCTGCCAGAAATGGATTATACTACCCATAAATGTGTTTGTCTCAGTTTAAAATGAGAATACTTTTAGAATAAGGTATTTTATATATACTTTAGGGAAAGGCTCTTGATTTAAAAAGACAAATCAGCCAGAGTGCATACATTATAGTTTGAAGCAGAACATTACAATCAATGAGAAAAAAAAATCTGCATATCTGTCTATCACAACTGCCACAAACTGCTATATATTATTGATTTTATAAATCCAGCAGCACCGGAACAGCACCGCGCATGCGTTTTCCAAAAACACAAGAACAGGCTGAGAAAATAATGGGAGTTTTTTTTTCCCCCCCCAGTCATGATTCCCACTTCTCTTCTGTTTTATCAAGAAGATTCCAATATTCCCAGGGGGGAGGGGAGCTCCAGTGACTAAGAAGCTGGTCACAGCGTTTCCAGTCCAAATCCGTCTGCCTGTGTGGCTTAAAGTTGAGACTTCGCAGACGCACGGCTTCTACCAAGACTGAGGAGACGTGGGTTTCTTGGGGGCCTATCGATTTGCAGAGGAGCGGATCGTACTGTGCTGGACATCCGATGTAATGATGTGGTATATTTATGTCATGATTTATACTAATAACTTTAGCAATAACATCCTCCCTGACAGCAATTCAGTTGCATGTCTCCGAGTCATGAGTAACAATTTCCTTCAATCTGAACACAGATATCATACATTCAATATTAAATTCAAGTGTAAAATAATTTATCAACAAATGTCGATAAATCTGCTTAGAAAACCGCTCGTCATTCTCGTTATTGGTGTCTATTCAAATCCTCCTTGACCGCCTTGTGATGCGACGCCATGATTACCGCACGGGGTTTGACGGTAAACATTAATCGAGGTAACACATTTGTGAGATCCCCTAGCCAGTCATAAATCTCCATAAACAGTCTCTGAATTCACTTTAAATCAACAAACAAACACCGACCATCGCCGACGCGAGCCAAACAATCAAAACACAGCGCAGTCGCGAGACCGAGTGCCATCGACTGCTCCAACTGTAAATAAACAGCAAAAAGCGTTTCCCAGTAGATCATTCATTCAATCCCGGGCAACAGAAACTAACTGTGACATAGTTAAATATATAGTTAAATTATTGGACTTGCACTAGGTAACGATGAGGTGCATTTTTGTGTGTGTGTGTAAAGAGAAGTACATTTGGGGGTAATAATCCCTGCTCTGTTTGCTTCTCCTGGCTCTGTGAACAGGAAGCAGAAACACCTGCAAGTGTGTGCGTCTGTGTGTGTGTGTGTGTGTGTGTGTGTGTGTGTGTATGGGGGAACACTAAGGCAGTTGTTGTTTTCATGCCAGCCATCCGGATGCTCTCGCTGCCCACTGCTCTATTTCATTCACCTCCACTGTGCGTGTGTTTTTGTTAGTGTGGTTTTGTAAGTGTGTGTGTGTGTTGCTGCCCTCCCGGTGCCAGCTGCCTCATCATCGCTAGTGACAGGGCACATTACTGCACAGACTCGACAAACACACGCGATTTCTGGAGGAATGCGAACATGTTGGTGCCGCTGCTGCATCTGTACTTTGACGGGCATAAAGAAAACCTGACGCACTTCCAAATAGCGAGCGTCTAATTAATGGCACGAGTGTTCCGAGTGTTGGACATCTGTAGAGGGAGAATAAAGATGGCCCTGTGAGAACGTCGTGTGCGGATGATAGAGGCTTACTTGGTGCAGTCATCGAAGAGCTCCTTACACGGAGTCTGCTCCAGCCTCTCCCGACAGCCGGCCACTACATCCTGTGGTATGTCGGGCAGATGCGCCGCCGACTAGAGGGTTAAGGAGACAAAATGTGTGTTTACACAACATTAGAAAAAGAAATTGTTGCATTAACAGAGTTTTACGACATCCATCCATTTTCTAGCGTTTTATCCCGGTCACTCCCAGCTGACATGGTCGCCAGTCCGTCACAGGGCAAACACATGGACAAACATACACTACGGGGACAATTTAGGGTGTTCAATTAACCTCTTTGTGTTTTTGGACTGTGGGAGGAAACTGGAGAACGTGTAGAAAACACACACACACATACACAGGGAGAACATGCAACACTCCATGCAGAAAAGGCCCTTGTTCCGACCAGGTCTTGATTGAATCGGGGTCTTTTTGTTGCAGGGCAACAGCACTACAGTCCGTACTGAAATTGCAATCATTTTTTTAAGAAAAGTTGGACAAACACACACATATAATGCAGTTGGAAGTCAAATTACGACTGCATGTATATGTTCAAGTAGACAACAGCAAGAAAAAGACAGGGAAACCTACACTGGTGAGGTTTTGGCTTGATGAAGAGACCGAATATATGCTTCGTCAGCATTAAGAATTCCATATTTTGAAGACAGAAACAAGCTAAAAGGGGACATGTTGCCACCTAGCATAGCCGCTTTATTTGATTAATCAGTTTCAGGCTAGTAGCATACATAGCTCAGCCATAGCTCAACTTAAAGGAATACTTTAAGTTGCATTTAGCTTTGTATTACTAGAATAGGGGTAGTATTTTTGGAGAAATTGTGCTTCCCAACCTCTGTTTCCCCTGAGTTGAGAAGCCTTGGTCCGAGGTTTGAAACTGCAGTGCTAATTCCTCACTTGTCATCTTTGCTAACAGTTACGCTAACAGGACCAAGTGTCACTGGTGGGTATGTAACAAAAAAAACATATTTCTTGACTATTTTCTTGAATATTTTTCAAAAATACTACCCCTATTCAAGAAATACAACGCTACATGCAAACCTGTGAAGTATTCCTTTAATTGTGTGTGGAAATATACAGATACACACATATATACATATACTCTATATATAGAGAGAGAGTGAGGCGGAAAGACAGATGGAGAGAGAGAAATATGGCACAGACCCCAAAACACACATTAAAACGTGATACAATTTATGAGCCTACACATTCTCTCATCGAAGCTGTGGTCACACTTCACCTCGTGGTTTGGTTCACAACAGTGTCACCAGTTTGAAAAAAAATCAAATAGAAATTCTCATGGTGAGAATGCCCCCAAGTCATACCACAACAGGGTGTGGGCACATGCATACGACACACTTATACATTAAGATGACAACTCGGGTTTGACAGTTCTGGTTGAAGTGTGGTTTCTATAAGGTGTTGACACATTATAAACACGGACGCTGCCAAGCGCACTATTGAGTGCGCCGCTGTTTCCGTGAACCAGCTCCCACTGAGAACACGGCTGCCAGGAGGGCAGGAGGAAAAACAGAATTTAGCCACTTAATAAAAGGCTCACCTAATAAAATCTACGGCTGCTTAAGACTATGATATCTTAAGAATATGTTCAGAGTCTGAACGCTTGTAAAACTGCTTACTCTCAAACACCAAAGTCCATTGAGAAAATCTGCGTTTTTTTAGCTTTGTTCTTGAATAAGAAAAAGGGTTTGAAACACCGAAGACACAAGATAACACATTTGAACTTCATGATGGCGGCAGCAGTGGAGGAACAGCTTCTGTGTGTCAGGATGTAAAATTGATGATTTTGTCAATGGACTCTGGTTCTTGGAGTTTTATAAGCTTCAGTTTCCAGCTGGAAAAGGCAGAGACATATGGCATGTTTCCCACGTTGAGTAGGTACTATTTTGTAGTGGAAAACCACGCTGTGCCGTGCCGAGCTGGGACCATAGGCAGAAAAGAGGCTAAAACTACATTCTACATGAGATAAAACTACATTCATATTCTTTAAGATACCGTAGACTTAGAACCTCTGTGAAGTGGCTTTAATCCACCTCTGCTGGCCTCCTTCAACATGTCTGACAAAAAATTCAAAGCTGATAATGTCCATACTATATTTGTGCTTATACGTTAGTAAAAAAAAGTCAGAAAATTACTTTAAAAATACAATTTCAAAATGTTTAACGTACTTGACAAAACCACTTTAAAAATGATGTTTGAAAGAAAGAAGAAGTACTTTGGCAGCTGTGGGCAAACATGATCATCTTAGACCAACATCAAAATAATTTACAGCCACGTCATCCATCACTGTAAGTGCACGTGCTCTCGCGTCTTACCCCGTTATTAAAGTATGTGTCTAAAATATTCAGTCCACAGTCCCTCCTCTTCTCATCAGCAGCGAGCTGATACATGGCCTGTCAAAGAAGAGCAGAAGTGTGAGCTATGGCACCAGCGCAGGAAGCTGCACTCATTCTACCATCTTTAATATCACTCCAAATAAGGTCAGAGAGACACTGGCACCAGAAGACGAGAGGGTGAGACGGGGAGGAAAAGAGGGAAGTGAGGAAAGAGTGGTGGAGGTGGTCAATAAGAAACAAGACAGAGAGAGGAAGCAAGAAACACAAAAACACGCATGGGACTGCAAACAAATAGAGAGGTGTTACCGATGACAAAATATCTCATCTTAGTGAAAGCAGCAAACTGGCCAACATGTTTGTCTTCACGCTTAGGGTGTTGCATCTGTCATCTACCAGGATGATGCCTCAGATTTCACCCCATCACACCAGCACAGATTGTGTTTTTGGTCAAATATGGCTGTAGGCAGGGAGATGGTCTGAAGTTTGACTGCCTCCAGCCGTATGTTTTGTTTGAAAACAAGCTCAGCAGATGGGAATGTGACCAAGCCGTGCTACTACACATCGCGGCCAAAACACCGAGTTCTCAGTGGGACCAACCGCGCATGAAAGCGCTAAACTGTTGGTTTCATTTCTCGCATTTCCTCAGCCGGCGCAAGTATGTACGACGACGTACATGCCTGTCCACCTACCTAGAAAATGACTAATGTAGTTTGTTATTAAATAAACATGATTCCCCCCTGTTTTCCTTTCTCGCATACCTCCAGGGGCCTAGACACAAGCTTGGGCCTGTGTTTGCCTGCTCACCCAGGGGACCTGCCTCTGACGTGGGCTTGACCTCATGGAGGAGTGCATGGAGGAAGGGGAGGGGTCTGCGTTCTGCTTTCTGACAGCCTGTCTCAGGCGATAATCGGCCCCAGTGCCCACCCCACCCAAGATTCGTGCTGCTGCCAATAAGAGGCAGGCAGAAGGATCTAACTTCCCTCTTCTGTATCAGTCCCACGAGAGGAAACACAGGGTCACACACAAGTAAAAAGATGACATGTGAAAGAAGGAGTTTTGCTAGAAAAATAATCACAGAGTCAACAAGAGTAATTGTAAGAGAACCCGCATTCTCATAGACTTACCACGGCATCCATGAACTCGATGCAGCGCTTCAGCTCTGGCCTGGTGTCACAGTACTGACGGAATAACAGCCGCCCGATTGGCTGCTTCTCACACAGACTTGTGTAGTCCCTCTCTGGAAGGAAGAGAGAGACAAGAGGGGAGACAGATGGAGAAAAGATTTTACACAAAAGCATACACAATAAAGGTCGTTACAAACCTGGGGTGAAAAATCCCCGGGATCAGTTGATGAAAAATACACATTTCTACAAACAATTTCTGTATTCCCCCCCCCAAATTTATTCCCTCTATTGCTTTTCTTTTTCTTTTCTTTCCTGTTTAAATATTGTATTTAGCATAAGAATGTGACTATGGTCAAGAGGAAAGGAATTGGGCTTGTAACTGGAGGGTCACCGGTTCAAATCCCAGGATGGGTTTGAGGAAGACACCCAATCCCCCCATTGCTCCCTGGGGCACAGATAGGTTCCACCCACTGCTCCTGCATCTATTTTGTGTGTGTGTGTGTGTGTTCACTACTGGTGTGTAAAAAAGACGGGTTAAATGCAGAGGTCAAATCTACCATCACTAACTGGTGTGTGTGTGTGTGTGTATGTGCAAAAATAAAAAATATGGGGGAAAAAATAGATTAAAATGCATTTCGAGAGTGCAAACGTCTGCCAAGGCAGATTCTCACAGTGTCAGTGCACTCGAGAGCATCATTTCCAGCAATTTGGCCGAAATACAATTTTGTTTTTGTGTTACTATCAGAGTTTTAGTTGATTTTTTTCAATTTCGAACCAACCTACACAACATAGACCTATACAAGGTTTTACTACATGATAATATTCACGCAACACTGACACTTTTAGCAGAGATATTAATGACAAATTATGAAGTCATCTATCTGACTAGGCTAAGAACCACCACTAAATTTCTTCTCTTAGGCCATAACCAGAAGGTTTCATCAAAATATGCTGCACGCAAATGGACAGTAAAAGCTTAACAAGGTGAAGCAAAAGAAAGAATTCGATTATCAATCGATTAGCAAAATAGTTGATGCTTTTTTCAATAATTAAAAAAAGCTTTCTGATTT
>NC_058026.1:4329617-4437159 GCF_019176455.1 Solea senegalensis | reverse complement strand
ACACACTAACTTATGACTTTTTTTGTCACATTTTGGACGACATACTAACCTATGACGTTTTTGTCAAATTTTGGACGACATACTAACCTATGACTTTTTTGTCAAATTTTGGACAACATACTTTAGTATGACTGTTTTGTCAAAATTTGGACGACATACTAACCTATGACTTTTTTGTCAAATTTTGGACAACATACTAACCTATGACTTTTTTGTCAAATTTTGGACGACATACTAACCTATGACTTTTTTTGTCACATTTTTGATCTATTATACTAATCCCATGACTTTTTGGTCACATTTTGATCTACATACTAATCCCATGACTTTTTTTTCAAAATTTTGGATCTATTATAATTAACCCTTATCACTTTTTGTCAATTTTGGACGACATACTAACCTATGATTTTTTGTCGACATACTAACCTATGACTTTTGGTCACAATTTGGACGACATACTAACCTATGACTTTTTCGTCACATTTTGGATGACATACTAACCTATGACTTTTTTTTCACATTTTTTGACATACTAACTCACATACTACCTACATACTACCACATACACATACTACGACATACTATCTTTTTTGTAAAATTTTCTCAAAAATGTCTATGACTTTTTTGAGAAAAGTGTCATACATGTCAAATAAAAACCATCAAAAGTCACTTTCAAATTCATGGTTTATTGGTTTAGTACAGTTGATTATTTTATATTTTATATTTTACACACCACTTTTGTATTGTTTTCTTTGTTCTTGCCGATTCTTGTGATACATGTAGAAATAGTTATTTCAAAGCGATTTTCCTACGTGTCAGTTAAGAATGTTGCAGTATTAAACATACTTGTGTGTGTGTGTGTGTGTGTGTATGGATACATAAATGACTGAATAATGATGATACAAGCATGTATTTGACTACCAAAATGTCTAATGCCTTCACAGTCTAGTCAGTGTCTAACTATTTGGATTTAAACTCTCTCTCTTTAACACACGTTGTCACATTGTACTCTATCTTTCTAACTAATGCAGACACCTTACTTAATCCTAAACGCAGCTGCGTGACAGATACACGAAGCAAAGCGGTGACAGAACATGTCGTTTAACACTAAAGAGGATTCGGTGTAATACACAGGAGAAGAGAGATATGAAGGAAACGAGCAGCCAATAATTAGCTTTCTGTCTCCTTTCTCTAACTTAACGACACCTGGAAAACCGCTGCGTATAGAGAGAGAAAAGGTGAAGGTTGTTAATGAGCGTGATCTGGCTCTAGCACCGGGTTACTGTCAGTCTGTGTCTCTGCAGAGCTGTGGGCCGTGGTGTTCCACATGTCCACCTCAGAGTGGGGCTCCAGAGACGGGCTCGCAGCCTCTGGGTCTGAGGAGTTGGTGGTCGGGTCTGGCAGGTCGCGCACAGTGGTGGGAGGACGGTTGGCGGGGACGCCAGTGGGCAGGCGGGACGTGGGAGTGAGAGGAGCGTCAGACGGAGGGAGGGTGGGTGTGTCAGTGTGAGGTGTCTGTGAGGAGTTGAAGGAGGAGGAGTTGGAGGAGGAGGAGTTGGACGATGTGTACAAGGACGTGTTGGAGGTAGGAAGTGAGGGTGAGTCGGAGAGTGTGTGTGGGAGTGGGTCAGGCGGAGATGAGGTGGCCGGGGAGTTGGTCAGAGTCGGCCTGAGTGTGTGAGCAGGGGTCGGTTCCTGTGGATCTGTGCAGATGGGCTCCCCGTCGGCCACGTACCAAACCTCGTTGTGCCTGTTCAACAGCTTTAAGGGACTGTGCATACACACACACACACACACACACACACACAGGGAAGGAAACACAAGGAAAGAGGGAGACAAAGGTAAGAAGTGAATTCAATTAAGTGATGTTAGTGTCTTGGACAAAATACTGAAATGTATTGTATTCACCTAAAATCAAAAAAAAATTGGGCTCAAGAAAATCTTGTACAAACAGACCCAAAATAAATTATTTTGTAAAAACAGACCACACATTTTGTTTCCGTAAAAACAGACCCAAAAAAATGTACAGACGCGTATTGCATTCACCTAAAATCTTTTTTAAAAAGGCTGTTTTATGGTTTCAGGGTCTGTTTTTATGAAAATGAATTTCGAGGTCTCTCAAAGAAAATCTCTCAATAACAGACCCCCAAATTATCTCGTAAAAATTGACCCGAAATAAATGATATCGTAATAACAGACACAAAAAAAGTTATTTCATAAAAAAAAATCTTGTGAGCTTCTATGCCTTTTATTTACTGTGTCTTTTATGTATTCTTCTGAACAGCTCACATAAATTATTTTACAAAAGACATCATACACTGCACAAAATCTATAGTACTTAAAATAATAAAGTAATGTAAGTAATGACACCGTGATACCTGTCGTAGCCGACTCCGTAGTGGTACGTGTTGTTGTAGGAAGCTCGGACTCTCTGCAGCTCTTTACTCAGCAGGCGAGTGTGAAGCCTGGACGTGACCGACAGCATCCAGCCTCCGTAGCTCCTCACGTACACGTCCATCTCTGGCATCTCAGTGAAATACAGCTGTGACAGAAGATAA
The DNA here is from genome assembly GCF_019176455.1 of Solea senegalensis. Taxonomy (NCBI): domain Eukaryota; kingdom Metazoa; phylum Chordata; class Actinopteri; order Pleuronectiformes; family Soleidae; genus Solea; species Solea senegalensis. Next base: position 4,434,601 of record NC_058026.1, on the reverse strand, counting down.
ACTGTTTCACCAACGACACTTTTGGGCAAGCGCTCTTGACATTATGGTGCTGTGTTTTTTTTTCCGGTTCAAAGAGGTTGTTCATCTGCGTGTGTCGTATTCTCGGTCTTGTTTTTATCTTTTATGACCTTGTCTGTGATCAACAATGACATGGAGGAGGAGGAGAATCACAGAAACACAAAAAGGCTAATAACAACAACAATAATAATAATACTCAAACTGGCCACTTCTGCACTATCTTGGATGAATAAAATGGATTAAACGTTGGATTAGTTTGTCATAAAGCAGACGCAGGACGACTCAATGTCACAGCATTGTCTCTCTCTCTGTGTTCTGCTGAGTGAATGAAAGTCAGCTGCACTAAACACTGTGCACTCATCCGTGATTTTCTATTGATCTGAAAGCAAAAACCACCGATTAAATTACACGCGAGGACTAAATGGAGGATAAAAGCATTCGGCTTTCGTGACGAGAAAGAGCAAATAAGCATCTGTGGAGAAAAAAAACAAAAAGAACAGGAACATGCTTGAAATGGTTGAGTCATGGTTGGATACTTCGTCGACGTCTTACTGCAAAATGCAAATGTCGGCAAAAGTCACTTTTTTGGAACTTGGAAGTCAAAGTTTTGGATTTTTGACGTTCACTTGTTGTGAACGCACACCTCCAGGATGTCCATATAAGGAGTTATGTATATTTCTGTGCCCCTGGTCACCAAACTGGGACGGGTTAATCCAAAGTAATGAACATTTCTGAGCACTCCTTTAACTTGTTTAGCTAGATTGTCAGTTTAATATTAAAACATTAAAATTAATTTATTATTGCTTTGATTATTGTGGTGACACTGATGGTTTGTAGAACTTTTAACCGTCATTTCTCAGCTCACCTTGTCACAGGTGGGTGCCGGCGGGTTCTCCTGATAAGCTGCCGGCAGCGGGAAGTTTAGCGTGTAAATAGCCGGCTCCCACATCTTGGTCTCCTCTGGGATCTTGACCAGGACTGGAGCTGTCATCTCCATCTGGATGCCTGTCCACACACACACACACACACACACGTAGAGAAGAACATAAACAGTCTCTCCACTGAGGCAGATTTTCCCTCTGGTTCCTCTAAAGCACGGACTTTACCTCCATCGTTGGCTCCGGTGATGTACTGGAAAAGTCTCCTGAAGGCCATGGCTGCTCCCACGCCCATGAAATAAGCTTCTGCGTCTGTCGACACCCAACGAGTCGGGCTGTAATGTCGCACCTGCACACATGAGCGCACACACACACACACGGGAAAATAAATGACTGTATTAGTGCCTGTGACAGTTTTATGGACACGGTGATGTGTGTGTGTGTGTGTGTGTACATGTGCCGTTCACTCGCCTCGTATTCATCCGTCTTGCAGACGAGCTCATACTGCAGACATTCCTTTGACTCGGTGCAAAAGCTGGTGTTGGTGCTGGGTCTGTAACAGAGCGGTTCTTCTTTATTATTTTTAAAGTATATAAAATAAAACTAGGGCTGCACGCAGTCATTACAGGGCCCTCGTAACTGGATGACAGCCTGGTACAAAGCAACACAATACAACAATAGACAATGTCCATCTATTGTAACCATGACAATGACTTGACTAGTTTTAATAAAAAAAATAAAATAAAATTGGAATTAAAGAGCTCCAAAGAAGTATAATAAATTACTATATTCCTGTATATGAACAAGAAATAATGAATGAAAGTCATATAATTTAATAAAACAGCACCTAGTTCATTCAAAAACAGGTACAAATGAACCAAAGACAGCATTAACTAGGAATAAATACTTAATAATACTTAAATAATCAACACACCATGTTAACAGAATGGTTTAAGCACAAACTTTCTGTCTGAAAACTGTGTAAAATGTGCAAAAAGACTCACTGTTCATGATAATGCACAAACAATGCAATCATTAAATGCTCAAGGGGGCCCCCTGGTGGTCACGGGGCCCTAAGCAGGTGCTTGGTTTGCTTACGCTTTGGCCGAAGAATGAAAGTGTAAAAGTCACTTGGTGACAAAAAGTTTAAATCAATGAAAAACAATAAAAAATAGTCCAGATTCTCCTAGATTAACAACCAAAAACCCACAATGTTTACATTCCTTGACGTTTCTCCTGTAAAACGTTACATAAATGTTAAACGTGGACTTTTGACCATGTGATGCATGTGATGAGCTTACCCAACACTTCCTTCTGCTGAAACCACGAAGGCCAAAACCACCAAGACTGAGACGGAAGTCCTGAGGACGAGAACGCAGAGAAAAATATTGCTGTGAAAAAGATGGGTGTTTGTGGAAAACTATCTTATTTATATATTCTTAGTTACTTATAATTTTTTTGTAATTGTGCAGGTTTAGTCTTTCTTTCTTTCTGTTTTTTGTTTCCCTGTTTACTTTCTTTCTTTATTTTAAGGGAGCAGAGGTCGTTCATATAAGCCTGCATTCTCTTCTCCTCTCCTGGTTCATTTGAATATCCTTTTTTCGGGTTAAGGTTAGGACTTGTTTTTAGGTTTAGGGGTAAAGTTAGTGTTAGATACAAGGGCCACATCACGCAAAAATATAGACTTTTTATTTTACTAATTTCCAGAGATAAATGAGTTATTTGATCATCAGACAGTGGATCTGAGATACGTGTCTCATTCTTACAACAACAACAGAGGAAGAAAACGTTCTCTAAAGGTTGTATGAAGGTTGCATAAAGTTGTATTAGGGCAACGTTCTGGGAACCTTTAGAGAACATTCTCTGAAGGTTCTTTGAAGGTTGTAGAAAAGTAACGTTTGGGGAAGGTTCTGGAAACCTTTAAAAAACGTTCTACAGAGGTTGTAACGTTCTGGAAACCAAATGTGCAACCAAAAACTAACATTAGGAGAATATTAGGAAAACTTTCCATATCAGTCACAGGAGAACCTGGTAGGGAACCTAGGGGGAACGTTCAAGGAACGTTCGTGCAACCAACAGTAAACGATTTCAGAACGTTCTGGGAACCACAAATTGTTAGCTAGGTGACGTTGTGACAAATTAACGTTCGGAGAACAGTCTGGGAACCAAAAGAGAACGTTCTATGAAGGTTGTGTAAAAGTAAGGGTAGGGGAATGTTCTGCGAAACAAAAGAGAACCTTCTCTGAAGGTTGTATGAAGGTTGTGACAAAGTAACATTCTGGGAATGTTCTGGAAACCAAATGTGCAACCGAAAACTTTCCGTATCAACCACAGGAGAACCTTTCAGGGGAACCTTCATGGAACGTTCCAGCAACCAAAAGGTAACGTTTCCAGAACGGTTGTATAAAAGTAACTTAAAATTGTTAGCTGGGTGAAGGATGTGAAAAATGTACGTTAACATTCTGGAACATTCTGGGTTCTATAAACGTTCTCTGAAGGTTGTATAAAAGCAGTGTTAGGGCAGTACTTCTCAAATAGGACGCCCCTGGGGGGTGTGGTGAGGTGTGGGGGCGGGGCATGAGAGGCAGGGCAGGACAACTCATACAGTGGTTTATACAGATAAATAAATAAAAATGATCCTGTCCTCTGGGGGGGCATGATAGAAAATAATAGAGAACCACTGTGTTAAGGGAACGTTCTGGGAACCTTAAGACAACGTTCCTTAAAGGTTGTATGAAGGTTGTGACAAAGCAACCTTCTGGGAACCAAATTTGCAACCAAAAACTAACATTAGGGGAACATTAGGAAAACTTTCCACGTCAACCACAGAGAGCCTAGGGGGGAACCTTCAGGAAACGTTCCTGCAACCAAAAGGTAATGTTCTCAGAACGTTCAGGGAACCAAAAACTGTTAGCTGTGTGTGTGTGTGTGTGTGTGTGCGCGCGCGTGCTGCAGACATGAAAGGGGACACGTTCCTCTGGAGACAGAAGTGCTGCATCATCAGACTCTGTCTCGTGAACCAAAGGCGTTTTAAGGTCGTGGCAAAATAAAACAGCCTCAAGCAGCATCACCACACACACTCCTGCATCATAACCGGACTCTCACTGACATTTAAAGACAATAGAACAAAGGAAAACTCTATATTATACAGTTTAATAATGTCAGATTGTCGCGCACGCACAGCGGGTCAACAATGACGCAAACCAAATCAACTTAACTTGACCGTGACGCTGCAGAAAAGTCGCAGAAATCAGCATTAAATGATCCGCGATAAAACAGTCTAATGATGATAATGATGATAATAATAATAATAATAACAATTGCGAAATATTCATTTAAAATGCCAATGGTATACTCACATCGTTCGTGTCCCGTGTTCGTCCTTTCCACCTGCCAGAGGAGCGCAGGGAGGAAGAGGAGGAGGAAGAAGAAGAAGGAGAAGAGGAGGAGCAGGAGAGTGATAGAGACTGCAGTCTACTGCACTCTGCTGCGGACTGCAGTGAGGAGTGAGTCCGCCTGCAGCTCACAGGAGGGCGGGGCTGAGCTGACAGCAGCCCGCAGACTACTGACGCTTATTATTATGATTTTCTGTCACTTATTGAGAGTTATTATTATACTGACGATGATTAGTACACTGGTAATCACTAATTACAGTGAAAGCTTACAGTTATTACACTATTGTAATGTATTATTTCACTGAGTTACTACCAAAAACTCAGTTATTATTATGCTGTACGAGGCCCTTAAAGGTCTTAAAGGTCTAGTGTGAATGTAAAGACAAATATAAATAGTCTAATTTAATTTAATCCACACCAGTACATGTAAGAATTAAGTGAGATTGTGACAAATGGAGGACTTCTACACAGTCATCCCTCACTTTCCCAAATGCATCAGGAAGCAACGGTGGCCTTGATAGACCACAATAGTATGTCGAGATGTTTGATGGTTTTTAGTTTAGTAAAAACAAGGCAACCATGGAGCAACCGCAGGAGAACGTTTCAGTTTTTTGTTCCCTTGACGTTTAGGGAACGTTATGCTCCCACCTAACCTCGAGGGAACGTTTAGAGAATGTTGTTAGTTTTGGTTTGGTTGTAACTAACCTTAGGAGAACCTTAGTTCTCTAAAGGTTCAATGAAGGTTGCAGAAAAGTAACGTTAGGGGAACGTTCTCTAAACATTAGCTTTGGTTTGGATGGACCTAACTTTAGGAGAACCTTAGGGGAACGTTCTTCGATGTTGTGCGTTAGTAGGGGATGAGTTTCCGATAGGTGCAGATGTTTTAAAGGCAACTAAACCCAATCTTCCAAGGCTCAAAAAAAGGCCCAATGCCTGATTTTGAAAAATGCCAAAAAGTGTGCCGAGAGCCCTGTCAGGAGTGAATCGGATGAATAAAGGATGAATAAAAAAAATAAATAAATAAAACAAAGCAAAGCTTCAGGACAGCTTCATGTGAGACCTTTCCAAAAACACCAGCTTTATTGCGACATTTCACACAAACTCTCTGTAACAGGCACAAAACCTTCCTCAACACAGGAAATCCAGGTCGTCTGCAGACACTGCAGCTCTGTTGTCACCGTGCAGGAGAGACGGTGCTCAAACCTTAGTAGTCTTTCATCGACTCCTCTCATTTCCTCCTCCTCCTCCTCTTCATCTCACTACCGTCTTCACAGCGTCCGTGCAGTTCTTACAAAAAAGTGTTATGTGCCTCCTCTCTCTTAGTCCGTCTTCCTGTGTTAAGTATTTACAAAATGGCCGTCGTCCACCTGACCTGCACACATTTTCTAACGTTTCATGAAGCAGTACGTCATTGATAATTAATAAAACAAGCGGCACGCCAAGAGCAAAAAAAAAAAGAAAGAAGGTAAAACCAAAAAAACCAAATATATCCAAGGATGAAGGTCACATCTCTGCCCAGATCGACACAGCATGGCCAAAAATATAGCTATAATAAAAAAAATAAAAATAAAACAAAAACAAGGTCACTGTTCTCGTTTGGGCCATTGATTCAAAACCCTGTTCTTTCATTGTGAGGTCCACAGTCACAGAGTGAGTCCAACTCTAACCGTTAAAGCACTAATTTACAGCAGCCGTCCAAACCTCGCTAACATAATCAATAATACTGAAACTTAACATTTCAATATGCACCAAGCCAACATGTTGAAATACACAGCCTCTCACATCCATAAATATATATTTCAATGTAGAAATCAAATGTTTTTATATTAAAAAACATGAAGCCGATGAAGCTTTACAGAAACCTGAACATGTCCAGACTGATACCTAACGTTATTATTATAATTATTTTAAACTGTATACTAATTAGCCTTTTACCTGAGTGCGGGCTATAGTCTCCAAAAAAGGGAAGAAAACAACAACATAGTTGTGTTCAAATCTTGACACATTCACACAAACATTCTCGCACGCACAAGTACTCACATCACACACGAGAAGGTACAACTATGAAGCTCACAAAAGTACCGTTTTGAATAGCCGATATAAACACACCCAAAAGAAAAAAGTCTTTCTCTAATTATTTATAATTATCTTTGGAAAGATAGAGAGAAAGGGAAAGAGAGGAAGACATGGAAACCGTGAAGAACATCAGAGCCCCTCTCCATATCTCCACGCATCCAAGTGGCAGGAGCTCGTCTCCTGAAATCTTTAGTTTTCCAAATTAAGTTAGTTCTTTTTTGTTGTTGTTGTTAAGTTTTGTTCCTTTTTTGTGTTTTTCTTTGCATAGCCGGACAGTAGTCGCGCTTCCTTTTCCTGGAAACATGACCTTTTTGAAACTCTCTTGCAGCCACACAGGAGTTTCAAAAAAAAACAAAAACGATGACGGCTGTCAACGTTGGGGGTCTAGAGCCTTGGTCCATGAGCACCCCCCTGCAAAGGTGGCTGGTCAGGGGGTGTTTAGTGGGTCCCTCCCTGAAGACGCAGCGTCCTGCTCACAAGGCCGACTCTTTCTGGCGTTCGCGTCCGTTGGACGTCTTCTTCACTTTGGAGATTCCTTCCAGGACACCAGACTCGGTCACTCTGTTCACGGGGAAAAGCAACAACACTTAATTCAAAATGTAATATTTAGACACAGTTTGTACATTTGGTTTTGTTGAATCTGAAAATTCAGTAGTGATGGGAACAAAAGTTAATTTCGGTGTACTGAATCTTTAGAATCAGTTCACTGAAAAGATTTGATCACTTTATCAGTTCTTCCTACATGACCCGAGCGCTGACTCGCCGAGTCACTGAAATGAAACAGAAACAGGTTGTGACTCAGTTCAGTACTTCCGGCTCTCAGTGCTGTTGCTAAACAAACCAAACCCCCTCTGTTAAAATACAGATATTAGACATTTCCTTGCTAAACATTGGAGTTGACATTTTCTGTCATTTTCTGTCTTTTCAAACTGAGCAAAAGTTAAGCATTGCTCTGGGATTTGCTGAGGCAGATTTTAAGCTGCTGAATCACTGAACTGGTGAACTGATTAACGAACAGTATACTCGGGGAACAACTCACTTGATGGATCACGTACCGTTTCCTCACAGCAAAGTTTAAGTAGAGTTTTTTGTCATATTGTAGGTTTCAACACAGGGCTGAAAAGGCGGCGAGATCAGAATGCAGCACTTCTAAACAATAATTTGATCTTGCCACTTTAGGCTCAGAGCGACGGGAGTGCCAGTAAATCTCTTGTTGAGAAGTTGTTGCAACTGCTGCTTGAAAACTCTGAAAAACACATTTATCTCTTGCTCCTGTGGCCACATTTTTAAAGATATCCGCACAAAGATATCATGTTGTTCAGGAAGTACTCAGGACACTCACAATGTCGTCGCTTTTTCCAATAGGACGCATGATTTCCAAAGTTGTTTGGACACAGTTTTCAAAACAACAACATCATTTTGCTCCCATGAACAGAAACCTAACGCTATCCACATCGGATCACGAAGGCTGGATTTTAATACCAGGTCTGAACAGGACCCTCAGTCACATGCCTCGTTAATTGTGTGTTTACAGTCTCTTACATTAATTACAGCCGATGTCGAAAGCATATTTTACATGTTTTCAGATTACAATGTGTTGTGGAAAGAACAGAGAGGTCAAAAGGTCAAAAGATCTCATTCAGGTGGTGTGCAGTGTCCTTACACTTCATCCATCTCCACGTCCTCCTCGTCCTGGGGAAGCTGGAGGTACGGGTTATTGGACGCAGGTCGGAATTTGTAGCCCGTCATCACAAAAAAGACCAGCGTGGACACCTCCACCAGAAACTGAAGACACATGAGAGACATTATACATAAAAGGAGGAAATCAGAAGAGCAAACACGACATCTTCTTAACCTCTGCTTTCAGTGACCGTTCTATTATACATTATGTTATTAGCTGGAAATGCTGAATCAGCAACTATAATGTTCCTGTTTTCTTTATTTCATGTAATTAAGAGGGCTACACCGATTATTTTTAATAATTAAAACAACTACACAAGCTTTCTGATTTATCAGCTTCTTAAATGTGATTTTTTTTTTTGGTTTCATTGCTCCATTTAACAAAGAAATTGATTAATCGTGAAAATAATCGACAGATAAATCGATTATGAAAATAATTGTCAGTTGCAGTCTTGTAATTAACTTCACATGATTATAAGCAGTATTGTGGTTGCTACGTCATTCAGATGTTTTTTGTTTAGCAGAGTTCAACGATACAAACCATATTTCTGTCAGAATTAAAACAGGAAAATGAATTCTTGTCTGTGTGCTTTCACTCATCAAGAGAAACGTTTTAGGAAACAACGCTCACTGCAGAGTCAGTCTTCGACCTCTAAAAACAAGGGCGCCATTGTCTTACCTCGTAGCACCACTGCCACTGGAAGGGCATGGTGACTTTGAGCAGAATGGCTATGATCCTTGTGAAGTAGATGTAACACACGATCTAAAAGAAAAAAAGAAGAGGAAGATACATTTACATATTTACTATCTCATGGGTAAAACTTGATTTGTGACCAAATAGAATGACACATGTTAAAAACGGTCAAATAATATATAATGAAACTCCGCCTTACCATCACATAATAATGCCGGAAGAGCTTGAGCTTCTCCAGATTCATGGCAGCTGAAAGAGAGGAAATCAATTCTTTTAATAAATACATTTCAGGCTCGATATACATGTCAAACTGTGAAACTTCAGATCGTCATCGCTGATCGGGGAAGTTCACCTTTGCCGTCAGTGCTCGAAGCTTCTTGTAGGTGACGGATCGACCTGTGAAGACCAAAGAGTGTTCGTTTCAATCAAAACAGAAACTACCTGGATCATGAAATTATTATAACGTCATTCTTTTCTTGGTGCAAGTTCATTAAGCTAATTTGAATTTACTCTATCATAGAAAATTTTTAAGTTTTTTCAGCGAACAAACAGCGGCGAGTTTGCCTTTGCCACATTCAATACAAGTGTATTGACTTTCATTTTGATGCCATAAGACACAACCCCTTTTAAACATATGCTGCTACTCCCAACATCTCTTACTACCTGGATTGTTGAAAACAACTTAAAGCTCCAGTGTGGAACTTCTATTGCCCCCTGTTGACTTTTGAGTAATTACCAAAACACTGCAGTCTGCACATGACCTACTTTTCTCTCCTCCTGTCCCTCACACACACAGGTTTGTGCAGCTATTCCTGTTGGGACACTGCCATTGACTATGACTCATTCATTTGGACAGGCAAAGCAAAGTGTTACCATGAACCTTAACCATGACCACAATTCAGTTCTTAGCCCTAAACATAACCAGTTCCTCAGAAATTAGGTTTTGCCTCACGAGGACCAGGATTTGGTCTCCATGAGGACAACTGGTCCTGACAAGGTCTGTGTTTATGAGGTCCTAAAGAGGTAACACATCCAAGTATACACACACACACACACACACACATATACTGACCAGACAACCGGGAAAAGGATGGCTCCACAGCAGATAAGGTCAACCAGAAAGAGGATCTCCTTCCACAGGTAGTATTCACTGGACCCTTCCTCTGTAGACTCGATGATGATGTAGGCAACGTTAGCCAGAACCTAGAGGACGACAGGCAAGGGTCAAAACAAAACATACAAACCCACTAAGACACACACACAAGTAGCCATTATCAAGCACACAAACCTGCAAGGGGATGACAATCATGAAGATCTTCTTCTCCTTGTCAGACAAGATGTATTTAACGAAAGCCCAGCCAGTGCCGATCAGTGCCAGGGTGATGAAGAGCAGAGCTCCCTTCAGCCTGGAAACCACATGAATACAAGCTGAAGAAGAGGATCCTTTCAAATGAAAAGCGCTTCAACTTTATCCTGGAGAAATGTGTACTTACAGGTGTGTGATGTAATACATGACGGCCCAGCCTTCGATTGGATGACCCTCAGTGTTGATGAAGTAAAAGTTGATCTAAGAGACAGAACAGTCGCCACAATGTAAAAAAACAAAACAAATGCACAACACTGAGACAGAAGAGAGTAGATGTGCATATGTGGTGATAGTTACTTACACTGTGGAAAACTAGTGAGATGGACTTGGTGAAGGCCAGTGCTGCCATTAGCCAGTGGATCTTAAACACACTGTACCTGTTCAAAAGACATTTTCTGTGTCAATACATGTCTTAAACTCAGGTGATTGATACAACCATTAGCCGCGTTTCCATCGAGTGGATCGGTTCGGTACAGTTACGGTTATAGTAAATTCCATGTTTGGCACCCTTTCCTTGGGGTATCAGAGAAAAATGGTGCGGTATGGTCAGGGTGGAGTTAGTTAAATTGGACGACAGAACACCCTCACACACGCATCTCGCTAACGCAGCCATAGGGGCATAGCCCACACACCTACTGTACACTTGACTTAAACTTAAACCCACATATCAAACAGAAAAGGTGGGGTGTTGGGAAAGTGGAGCTGGCAATCTATTACATTTAGTTAAGTGTAGTTAATGGCCCTTTTCCACTATGGTCCCAGGAGTCATCACTGCACGGCTGCATGAAACTGCTGTGTGTTTTACACGTGACACACACACAAGCGAACACACACAAGCGTAAACAACTGCTTTACAAGTCACTAGGACTTGTAAAGCAGTTGTTTTCAGTGTAACTGAATCATTAGAATCAGTTCATTAAAACTATTTGTTCGGTACTTCCTCCATGACCCGACCACAGACTCCATCTGACACAAGTCACTGGACTGAAATACAGCGACAGGGTTTGCGATGTCGCTCGCGATCTGCAGTGCTGTCGCTAAATACACCAGACTCCTCTGTTAAATATTAGGATTTTAGACATTTCTCTGGTAATTGTTGGATATTAACCCACGTTTTTAGAATTGTTAAGTCGTTTTAACTGATCTACAGTTCGGCATTGTTCGGCTTGATTCTTTTGTCTGACGTCTCTTCCAGTGACGACACTCTGACCAATCAGTGGCCGGCAGTCTGGCGACGTCACGTATAGTATTGCCTCAGTGTGCTTAGAACCTCGCCAGAGCAGGTACTAAAAAGAAAGTACCTGGTAACAGATATATGCCGGTGGAAACGCAAATTAACCGTGCCGTGCCAAGGCAAGTCGAGCCAGTGGAAACACGCCATGAGTTTCATGTGGCTGCAGCTACTTCATTCATCTCAGCAGCTACCAGGTTTTAGTTGCTTAGTAACGACAAATGCGACAGAAGAGTAACCTCCATATGTGCCTTGGTTAAAACTCCTCTGCTTTATCCAGCGTTTGTTGACGTTGTGAACTGTGTAAGTTTGTGTGTGTGTGTATACCTGTGCTTCATAAGTGTGTACACCCAGACCAAGGCAGCGGTGAAGAAGATTCCAGCCATACAAATGTAAAGACGAGACAGTGGAATTTCTGCTGCAGACAGGTAACCGCCAGGATTCTTCTCCGTCACCTCCACCTGCAGATGATGTATTCTCCAGGTTTATGCACACACACACACATACTCCTGGAGTGTACACGTAGTGCTGACACAAGCTCAATCAACTTACAGTGAACGAGTAGGGCAGTCTGCGTCCGGCAACCCTGTTCTGACAGTAGTGGAATTTGAGACTGTACAGACCCTGTGCCTGTGAGCCGACCTGCATGTGGAACTGTGGAGGGATGGAGGATTTAGCACAACAGAAATGATGCGCCGACATTGAATTCTGGGTAGATATCAAATTTAAAATTGAAATGAGCACATACACTAAAGTTGTAGGCGCCGTCAACTTTGTCCAAAGCGATCGTCAGTTGCTTGGTCGTTCCCAGCTGAAAGCAAACACAGATTAGAACCTCATTTCATGAAACCGACGACGCAGACAGAACCAGACAGATAAACGTGTCTCACATTGAATTGGTTTTCCTCCATTTTTGTAGCTTCCACTGGTGCTTTTGGCACCGTGTCATCTTCTTTCTTCTCAACCACAGTTGAGTCCTTTTTGTCATCGTCGGGCTTCTGGTCCCCGTCTTCTGGCTTAGCGTCATCAGCAGCCCTGGTTTTCCTCTGACCTACGGGACACACACAATTGAAAGTCAGTCATTCTGATGCTTAAATATGGCCGCAAAGGGAAGTTAACCTCTGAATGATTTTGTAAAAACAGACCTTTAGACTCATCGGCCTTTGGCTTTGCTGTCAAGAGGTTGTCTTGGTTACCTGTGGCTTTCACAGTGACACTGCACAAAAACACAACACACAAAGTTAGAGAGTCAAACTTCACATTGGGCCGTCATTCGACACTACCACTTCCTGAAACACACACACACCTTCGGCCGATGGTATCAATAATAAAAAAAATAACAGGCTCCTCTTCATTACCGGTCACCTCTGTTGGAGTGAGGGGGCACGTATCTGTCTCCTCTGTCTGAGGAAGAAAAAAAAACATCAGTATCTTAGAACACATTAACAAAATGGACTTAAAAGCCATAAGTATTTCAAATAACTGCTAAAAAAGACTGGTTTTTAATTTTGGATTAGGAGGGACTCACTGGGTAGGCGAGGACACCATTCACTCGTGACCTGGAGAGGCTAAAACCAACCTAAACAGGAGTGCAAAAAAAATTGTCAGATTAAAATCACATGATTCTCAGTATTCACGCATTTTGTAAATGTTCCTTTTCGTGGCTCGTTCACAATGGAGTTTCACTCAACACTCCACATACTGTCGGGCTCTCATAGTTTGAAAATCAGGGCAAATGGGCAGTCAAAATACCACCAATGCTGTGAAACCATAGGCCAGATAGAAGAAAGCTTACTACTGTATTATCATTATTGTTATTATTATTACTGAGTGTTTTAGCTTTGTATGATACTGTAATAACTGCACTAATCCTCAAATACACTAAAAGATTGTTAATCATTGAAGCTCCTCATCTCAATTATAATTATACTCAGCTTCTCAAAAACTATTCAAAGCTACCTGTGAAAATATTTATCTTAAATTATCTTTGGACAAACTTTTAAAAAGCTTTGCAGTGTATAAATAGTGGCTTATTTTCTTATTGTTTGCAAATCCCAGTTATTACCTAGTATAAAGGCTGAAACAATTTGTTGTGCTCTTTTGAAGAATCAAACTAATTTTCACATTCTTAAATGTGAATATTTTCTGGTTTCTTCGCTCCATATAAATAATATAACAAATACAGTTTCAGTTGTTGACTGAGTTTCAGTTGTTGAAACATTTTTTTTTTCACATTTTTATCAGTGACGTCATAACTAGTTTAAGAGGCACATTTTTATTTTTTTTTAACATTGTAAAAATAGGTACGTTGCACAATTTCAAATGTTACAGGTCAGTGAGTGCTGTTCAACACTAATCTCATGATGGATCTCTCCATGTCTGCCCTGTTGTACAAGCCAGTCTCCACTCAATTTTGGTTCCTTGCCTGAAGTTGCATATTTGAATACAGGAATTTCCTTTAGTGGAATTTGTGCAATTTGTGGAATTTGACTGTCACTCCTATGTGAAAGTTGAAAAGAGGAATTGTGGCATCATACTTTTCTTTTTATGTGTGGAAAATATCTCTGTGTTTTTGCACCTGCAGATATGTTATTGAGAGCATAATAGTTTATGAGATGTAGAGCAACTGTATGTGGACAGTATCAAGGTCGCCATATCAATATGGGAAAAGAAAAACTGGTTGAGCTATCCCTTGCATTTTGCCCGTTCCCACCACTGGCTGTGTCACATCCACAAATCAGAATAATTCCACACACCCCATGCTTAACTAACAGCTGGCAGAGAGGAGGTTAGTTAGTGTTGATTTGAGTAGAATATCTTCTTAAATTCAAAACATTAAAAATAAACAGGGTTCAGTGCTGTAGGGTTTGTATTCAAATCTTTCTTACTTTGCATACAACAACAGCATTCACAAACAAACACTTGTTACCGGGTGGGCGCTGGAGTTCTGCTGCTCGTTGGGGAGGCGCAGGGAAACCAGGTTTACATCCAGTGTCCCATTAGCATAGAAGCCAAAATTATTGAGGTCGACAGAAACGCGGGTTTCATTCTGTGGGGACAGAGAAGGGAAGAGTTGAGCACAGAGGTTTCCCTACATTCATTCAGCAGGTGGTGCACAGCTTTCAACACCATCATTAGTATCGCTAGCCTCAGTGGTTCCCCGAGCAATAACTTGGTGCAGCACTTGTTTTATTGAAGTTTACTGTGTGTTTGTAATTGGTGCATTTCCCTGGCCCTTTAAAAAAAAAAGTATTAAAGTATTAAGTATTTTGATGCAAACTACTACAACTATCTGAGCTGTCAAAGGGGAAACACTACTGTTAAAATCATGTTGTCATCCTGTAGCACTCAGACCACACTTATACTCAAAGCAAGACAACACCACATGCACTGGATGATAAGATAGAAGAGTGGTTCTCAAACTTTTTATACCAAGTATGACCTGAGAAAATCCAAAGAATAACACCATTATCACCAACGTTAAAATACAGTTGTGTAAATAGGCCTAGCAAAGTCAGCTATAGACTTTGCACAGGATACAGATTCTGTCTGGCAGTAGCAGAGAATAACATTTCAGAATAATCATACATTATACTTTAAAATCATACTGTCGTGTTTTTTAATACCTATGTGTAGGTGGACATAATTTAATAAATGTTTTCGATGTTAAATGCATGTTATTTGAATGTAACCCGGGGCCATCTCCCACTCATACGCTGTAAACCTGTAGAAACACAGGAGAAGCTATGGCTATCTCGTGACACTAAACAGACGCACCATCAGTTTACACATATGCTCCAATAATCATCATTACACACTTTTTTTTATATATCGTCTAACTTTTTGTTGCAATCTGTCACAACGAGACACCGCGTTGGGTTCAGTGTCCGTCACAACAGACATCCAGCTCCACATTCCTACGTTACCTCCCAAGCTAACGCACGTCTTGCAACAGGACGAAAAGCTCGTCTTACCCTCAGTGTAAGCTTGTGTATCCTCGCCCTGCAGCCAACCAGCAGCAGTATGAGTAAATACCCAACGACAACACAGCCTCTCTGTGTCACAGCCATCCCCGGACACTACCTGGCTGCTAACGGTAACTAGATGCTAACGTTAGCAAACGTCAATCCAGCCAGATGGCTAAAGGGCGAGTTAGCTAGTGAGCTCAACAGCACGCGAGACGTTTTTTTTGTTTTGTTTTTTCCAACTCAGCGTATCGGTATCTTTAGTCGCGTCGCTATTTAACAAATTGGCACCGTTGATGCTACGTTTTGCGATTCTTTTGTGCTTTCATCGCGCAAGGTATCGGCTGGCTCGTAGGTGGTACGAGTTTCCGGGTAAAACAAATCTTTACGCAGGGTCCGGACAAACACGTCAGCTGGTAGCAGTAGCAGCAGGCTAACGTCCGCACACACGGATGTGACTGGGCAAAAGGCCAAACTTAACAGAAGTTACCCAAGTTACTGGGTCTTAAAACAACGATTTACAAAAGTTAGACATTGGAGATAATACGGAAATGGACCATAGTGCTGTTTTATTTTTTATTATTTAGTTAAACGTTTGCGTTTTGACTACTCCTTGTGCTAAATGTCCTAGATTTGGTCACATGACCCCATAAGCTTCCGGATAGAGCGTTTGTGTGATAAAATCCTCCACGTCATATGAAATTTGTCCCGTGACGTCTAACATGTGAGACACGTCGAACTTAAGATATGAATACATCATTCCGTATTAATTCACATAAAAATATACGGACGGACAATATTTCCAGACACAGATTAAATGAATGACTTTTTATGCATTTTTCATTCTCAAACAACAGATTTTATTTTGAAAAATTAGCATTCCCAAGAAATGAGATGATAAAATATCAACACATATACTGTATAATTAACACTAACTACAGTTGCTGTGTGTGTAAACATATATATGCATAATTATATCTAATCTCCCATGTTTTCTGTCAGTATCTGTACTTTGACCTGTGATGCAAAAAAGTAACTAAAAACAAAAATCACTAATAAATGCTGACAACTCTTTACCAAATGAGAACAGAAGGACACAAATTTAGTTTTTCATTCATTTGAACCATTTAATCACAATAGCTTGACATTTGATTCAGCATCACAACACATTATAATCCACCATAGAAGCTGGTGAATTGAAGTCAGCAAGGGTAAAATGAGTATATACAGTTGTAATTGGTACAACCATATGCCACAAATATGTTAAACTTTTATAAAATACTTTATTAATCCCCTTAGGGAAATTATTTCTCTGCATTTAACCCATCATCTACGAGGAACCTTCCTAGAATTAGGAGCAGTGGCTCCGCCGTAACATTTAGTGACATCAAGGTGCAGGCTGAAACCAAGGCCCATTCTTGGTTTCTGCTTCCATGAGTCCACTGAGGTCTTCACTGGTACGATGAGGAACTCTGACACTGATCACTCTATTATAATGTCCACACGCAACCCAAAATGGTTTCAACTGTGTGGACTGTACACACAGGCCACACATTTACAAGTTAAGACAATCAACTGTGTTGGAATGGAATAGAATGTGAGATATCTAAATCTAAATCTTATACTTAATTAATTAAATTATTTCTCTGCATTTGACTCATCCTAGAATTAGGAGCAGTGGGCTGCCACAATGAGTAGCGCCCGGGGGGCAATGGGGGTTCCCAGCCCTTTTGACCTGGTGGGGTCTTGAACCGGTGACCCTCCAGTTACAAGCCAAGTTTCCACTTGGCCACGGGCTGCCCATATAGTATGTATGTACTGTATATGGGCGCGCCAAACAGAATGACAAAGCTGTTTAAAGTAAGGAAAGGCCTTAATGCTCAGCTTTCAACCATGAGAGTGAACTTATGATTCAGCGTGACATAAAATTAAAAACAAAAAAAAATGCAATTAATCTGATTATAAATATTCACTGTCTGCTAAAAAATAATAAATAATCAGAAAATTATCATTTGTTAAAGGTTATATTCACTTGTCCACGGTTGTCACCGGTCACCATCGGGGCGACAACGATGCCGCCATGGTCAGCAGACATTGTGACAGGAGCAGCAGGAGCAGCAGGAGCAGCAGGAGTTGAAGCAGAGGAGGCGGTGGCAGCCGCTGCTGCTTCTGGTTCTCCCCCTGCGTACATCAACAATAAACAGATGGAGAGAATCTGTAAAGACAAACCAAAGCTGCAAAGACTCTGGTTTTGGTTCCTCCTACCCTAGTGACTTTTGGGAACGTACCGTCGAATGCACCTGGGTACATGTTCTTTAACTCCTGTGCATTGTTGTTGAAGTCCATCTGCTTCAGGACCAAAGCGGTGACGCGCACGGCCGACTCATCGCCATAGCTCTCCCTCAGCCTGGTGACCGTCTCTATGCGGGACGCCTTCGCAAGGCGAGACTTCGGAATTGGTTTGCAGCCGTCCAAGACTTCCATTGAGAGGTACCACTTAAATTTCTCGAAGTCTTCATTGTCCAGGTCCTCCAGGGTCTTCAGGAGCAGTTGTGGAACCTCCATTTTTGTTCACTGAACAGGCAGAAAATGTACAATATTAGTTTCCGACCTTTTTTCTTTCTTCTGAGAGCTACTTTGACAAAATGAAAATGAGATCTTAACATGTTGAACGGAATAAGCTTGTTTCAACCTGAACATTTACATAATGTCGGTGTCCACAACTCACATTTTGCAATATTCATTCCTTCATCTACCGCTTTATCCTCCACATAAAATCTCTTTTAACCTCTATTGATCCCCAGCCGTCTCTTTTCTTATTTTCTTATGATTGTGTAGGGAGTGGATTCCTTGGTTGTTGACAGTAAAACTCGTTCTGATTTAATTTTGACAATATTGAATTCCACTAAACTCAATTTTAGCGTATAACATATATACATATATATATATATATATTATACATCATAAAGACGAGAAAATTTCACCATTTGAACATTCAACCACTTAAATTAAGTTTTCTGTTCAGGAATGCAAGTAAATAACTATAATTTGACATCAATCAAGAAATAATAATGTCCTTTACCATTTTTTCAGGTTTTTTTGGAAAAAGATACATTTGAAAATTCATGGATAATAATAATTCTATTTTAAAAAATAAATAAACATTTCTGCTATATTAACCATTACAGAAATATATATATTTTTTTTAATCAATCCTGTTCATTCAGGGCAGTGGCTTTGGGTGGTGGTCTAATAAATTTGTATGTATGTATATATAATCAGCTGGGGAGAAAAGGTCAGTGTCTGTGGTCATAAACTTGTGTAAATCATTTATAAAAGGTGTTTGCCGTAATAAATGTTAATAAATATTTACAAGATTAGACCTTTGTCTTGCCAATGAACTAAATGGTTATTCCAAATTATACTGCATTCACGGTTAAGCCCGTGTTATACTTTCGCACACATGCTGCGCATCGCATATCGTAGACCCTGGGGTATACTCGCACATCAGGGTCATGTGGTATCCCACTTCACCACTGGGTGGCAGTACAAATCTGGACACAGGGCATGTTAGCCGGTTCCAAGGTCGCCAGGTCGAGGCTTAGATGACTATCCTTGGCAACTACTTTTTCTGATTGGTGGGCGGGGTTTATACTCCACCTACCACCTGGGGCGGAAGTTTGGATTGTGCATGCACCTAACACGCTCTCTGTGTGTGGAAGTATACCAGGGCCTTTAAAGTCGATTTTTTTGAATGAAGTGTGTCCACTTCCACTATGGTGGGTGGAGATATTTCAGGTCGTGGCTAGGTGTTAGCAGGTCTTCATGCCATCCACAAACTTTAAAATATTAAATTCTATAGCCTGATGCTGTGTTCACACTGAACGCGATTTGTTGCGTCGCTCCGTGCCAATCACGTGTTTTTGACATTTTATGACACGACAAAAAAAAAACTTTCATTCTGACTAGTATTTACAATATTTACCCAAAACAAAACCAACACAGTCATTTACTTCACTGTACACTTGCTTGGTTAGTAAATAATTGCATCGGGTCAACACCCAGCCCATGAACTGTGGCAAAACTGCTTTATACTGGTAGTAATTGCTGGTGGCAAGTCGTCATATTTTAAACAGAAGTAACAGGCATTTCTTTTCACATCTACCAAAGCATTGATGCGAATTTAGCGGTGAAACTCGCCAAGCTGAGTCCGGCTCCGCATTCTTAAAGAGATAAAGCGTCGTACAATTCACACATGAGTGAGTCCACACACAAAAGTAGTACATTTCCCCGAGCGGAGTCAACGTGACGTCATCCAGAGAATCTCAACCCCGATTGGCCATCACGGCGCAAAAGTTTACATTTCAACTTGAGCGACACGTGCGATTGCTGCCATTTTTTCACGTCCCTGCTCCCCAATAAGCACTGCGATGCATTTGTGTTGTGTCCGGTGTGAACACAGCATTACACAGCAAAAAAAGGTCATTCGAAAAAAAATCTTGTGGTCGGAAATTTCACTGTTTTTGTCACCGTTTTTTTTTTTCTTTTTCCGTGAATCAACTTCTATTATTTTTTTAAATTTTTAAAGGAAGTCATCAAACATCTGCTTTGGTCGTATGTGGCTGCTGTGAAAGCAAAAGTCGCATTGTGTTGCTTTAAATGATGATTGGGTTCACATCTGGATCTGGACTCACTTAATTAGCAATAACTTCCTGGACCTGTGGCCTGGACTTCCACCACAGTTTATTGAAATCTTATTTAAGATATCCTGACTGCCACACATGTCTCTCAGTGTGTGTGTGTGTGTGTGTGTGTGTGTGTGTCAGCGACCTGCACCTATCCCCTCCCCACACCCCCCCCAAACACACAAACCCCAGCCTGTTTAAGCTACTGTCCATATAGAAATCCATCTCCGCCCGGACCTTTCCGCGGACATGTGCACTTGCTGCGGCTTCTACCGCCCTCCTGCCCCCGGCGCTACTGTCGATCGGACCACTGAGCTTGTGTGATGAAAGTAGTGCGACAAGACTACAGAAGCAGACTCACCTATAAGCCCACTGGTCACACACCGCCGTCAGTTCATATAGAAATAAAATGGCGCAAAACTAAAGTAGTTTCACTTTATAACCGGAAGACACCTTCTTGACACCTATGAGCGCACACATGCGCACCGCAGCGAGTAACGAGAAATGAAACCTGCGCTCATGTGACTGATCAGACATTCACTTAAAAGTCACACACGGGCAACAATATCAACATACTGGTCTATTATAACCATACAAATATAAATATGGCTGGTGGTCTAAGCACTGTATATAAAAGCTTAATTTTGTTTTATTTTATTTATTTTATTTAGAGTCTACTTACATATATATATAATGAATGCTGTCATGTTAATGTGTGAAGGTTGTGACAAATTAAAGTTAGGGGGAACGTTCTGGGAACCAAAAGAGAAAGTTCAATAAAGGTTCTATGAAGGTTGTAGTAAAGAAACGTTAGGGGAACATTCTGGGAACCTCTAGAGAACGTTCTCTAAAGGTTGTATGAAGGTTGTGACAAAAGTTGTTAGGGCATGTTCTGGGAACATTTAGAGAACGTTCTCTGAAGGTTGTATGAAAGTTGTAGTAAAGTAACATTCGGGGAACGTTCTGGGAACCTTTAGAGAACATTCTCTGAAGGTTGCATGAAGGTTGTGACAAAGTTAAGCTGTTGGAACCAAATGTGCAACCAAAAACTAAAATTTTCCATATCAACCACAGGAGAGCCTACAGAGGAACCTTCAAGGAATGTTCCCGCAACCAAAAAGTTACGTTCCCAGAACGTTCTGGGAACCAAAAATTGTTAGCTGGGTGAGTGGATTAGAACAACTTCATTTATTGGACAACCTTAATAAATGACTACTCCTTAAATATTGATTTTCATTTTCATATTTATTAAATTACTAATTTCACCATCCCAAAAATAAACTTTTTTTTTCTTAACGTTAGTTTTTGGTTGCACATTTGGTTTCCAGAACGTTCATTTGTCACAACCTTCATACTAGACATACTTTGAGTTGGGGTTAGTCACCATATGGTTCTCAAACTGTGGTACGTGAGCTTCCTCTGCTGGAGTAAAATCATAAATACTGTTCTACTGTATATACCAGAGTATGTGACGGCCGTGGAGCCGAGGAAGTTTGACTTGCTCTCGCTCCATCTTCATCGACCAGCGTGTGAAGTACAGTATATGTGAGGAAGAGGAGGATGATGAGACACCAGTGTATTTTAACGTTAGTGATGATGGTTTTACTGTGAGAGCTCAGTATTTTCACTTGGTATAAAACTTTGGTTTGAGAACCACTGGTTTAAAGCAACACTGGAAGCAACTGTGCTCATGTAGTTTTGTGGATTTTGGTTTTATTTTTAAAGCAGCCTATTGTTGTGTAATGCGCGCACACACACACACACACACACACACACCTACTCTTGCCCTCCATGCTTCAGCACTACACTGCATTATTCTTGACCCTCCCTTCCTTCCTCTCTTGATATACCAACAGAGAACGCCCATGCTGGGTTTCAGAGGCCAGAGCAAAGGAATCGCCTGATTATTAGTTTCAGACACGCGCACACACACACACACACAAACCTACACACAGAATAAAAAGCAGAGAAACCAGCAGAGTTTCTCTCAGAAGTCTCATTGCTGGCATCGCACGTGTGTTTGACGGAGACGTCACATCATCAGCAGCCGATATTCTGAGCCGGGGAAACTGATGAAGGATGTTTGTTTGTCACCGACCAATCACACTCCTGCTGCTCCGCCTCTTTGGCTCAGGTGAGTGTTTTCAGCAGGTATAATGAAATTGAAAGAAGAAGAAGGAGCATTAAGCTTTAACATTAAAACAGTCATTTTAAAACAACAGGGTAATATTAGACATGAGAAATATTCTACAATATCTTTTATCATCTTGCAGTAGTTAACATATATGTGATTTCATACATTATTATTATTGCTATTATTGAAATATGAACACAATGTATCATCTTTAACCCCATGTGACCTCAGCCTTTAGAACGGCTACAAATGATCCTAAAGAAAAATAAATACAAGGGCATTCATATGATAGTAATGACAGTAGAGAGGCAGAAGTGACTCACTCACACTTACTAAGAAATATAATATATTTTAACAAGATTTTAAAGGAATATTTCCATTTCTTTTAATACACTTACACATCAGCATGACCTCATTTCACACATCTGACTGTAATTTTAAGAAATTAAGAATCATCCAAATTTGGCAGATAAAATGAATGATCAGTAGGAAATATGATATAAATATTGTCAACCCCAAAAAGTTCAAATGTAAAAAATAAATTTTTATTGCAATTACTCTAACACAGAGGTCTCAAACACATGGCCCGTGGTCCACATGCAGCCCATGATGAGAAATAAAAAGACATTTTTAAAATGTTATTAAGTTATTTATCAAATTTTTTGTCATAAATGTTTTTTTATGTCTATCGTGAACTATATATATATGTACATATATACATGTATATGTATGTACACGTATATATACGTAATCTGTGAAATATCTGTTATTCCGTCATGACTGTTTACATCTATGTGACCATATGAATAGTTGCCCACTATTATTCCACTCATTTTTCACCAGCTATGAGGTTTGACAGCTGTGACACACACACACACGCACACATGCGCGCACACACACACACACACACACACACACACACACACAGTGAGTGAGTGGGCGAGATCCTCCTGATAGGCAGGAGAACAACCTCAGGATTCAGTGGAACAATGGTCACAGAAAAGAGAAGGGAGTTCTTTCTGACTTGGGCAGGGTGTCCTTCCTTCCTCAGAGGAACACACTGGGTGTATTCAGTGTGCCGCGAAACAATGGTTCACAATAGATCAGCTAAAAAGAGTATTATTTTACGAGATGGCATAATTCAGCTGACCCCTGCCTGTATTATGTTAAGACAGTGGGAAATGACTCCCGGCTCCAACATTACATATTTTGCAAAGACACATCGTGATGAAAACTGTCCGGCAAGAAGCTACATTTATATATAATCAATAATTATATAATTGGAAGGGAATATTAACACAAAAACACTACTTAAACTGCATTTATTATATATTGACATGCCTTGTAAACACATTTCTTCCTCTCCCACCCTCTGACCCCCCGCTGACCTCAGTTGCCTCACTCGCCATTCATACACCTGCTCCACCTCTTCCTTCACAAATCTTCCCCGCCTCAGCCTTTCCATCAAATGTTCCATCCTTCCCCTCCTCTCCTGGCGTCCCACCCTCCATCCCTCCCTTCAGCAGCAGCACCGCAGAGTCGACAAGAGCCCGCTGCCCTATGACGACGTCACCCTCCTCTGTGGTGGTCAGGTATGATGACTGAGTGATTGAGTTATTAAAGGGGTTTGTTCCGCCCAATTTCTTAATTTTTCCATCTTCCCACTGCTGGAAGAAGAAGAAGAAGAAGAAAGAAGAGTTGGACTTTTTCACAGTGGAGGTGTTGAGAGGTGTTCATAACTGATCATAATGGCTCTGTGCAGTTTAGCAGAGGTGGAAAGAGTACCAAAATATTCTACTCAAGTAGAATCCTCATCATTCACATTCATTCACCTGTCCTCATCATTCATTCACCTGTCCTTATTTTTTTTAAGTCAGGCCAAATCAAACCTTCATACAACCTTCAGAGAACATCCTTTGTCAAATGGAAATCAGGTGTTCATCATAAACGTTACTACATTTAAAATTCACAACAATGACCATCCTTTAAACCATGGATTGAGTCCTGCATGTAGCTGCATAAATAAAGGATTTTTACATTTGTCTACATTAGAGATGCCTTTCTTATGAATTGCCACTCAAACCTCAAGGTGTTTTTGGATGAAAGGGACAACCATAATAATTTGATTTATTTCTGTCACTCTTTCTATTTCTATTAGAGTGTTGCCCATTTCTTGAATGTGCTATAGTTAAATTACCAATTACGTTGTGCTTTTAGCAATAATCATCTATTATGAAAAGTAAAAAAGTCTCTTGCAACATTTGACACAAATAATTTCACTTGCTCAAATTGAAACTGGGCCAGTGAACCAAGGATTAGATTATTATTTCTGTTCTGAACTGTTCCTGTGGAAATGTGTAAACTAACTGTGAGTTCAAACTCTCCCATCACAGGTTTGAAGATCCAGTCACAGTCAACTGCTCTGTACCAGAGACGGGTTTCTCTCTCCTGGGATGGGTAGTCTCACTGGTAGGAGAAATCTTATCAGCTCAACAGAAAAACACATCACCCATAATATTGTCTTTGCAGACATCCAGTGAACACTAAGCCTCAGGACGCAAATATTACCTATAGTATGTACAATTATCATGGAGATTTAGTGTCTTATGTAGAGGGTCAGTGAAGTCTGTGTGTTGCCTGTTGAACTGCTGGACCCTACATTTAAATATTCTGTGTTCAAATGGGGTTTGTTTACCATGCTCACAGAAAGAGTACTCGCATGAATTATTGCTGACAAAATATGTCAACACAGAATGGGTCAAAGGTCACAAATGCTTTAACTTTCTTTTAAGGTCACTCAGGGACCTTAATTAATGCCAATTCACGTGTCCTCATCATTCACTTGTCCTCATCATTCACCTGTCCTCATCATACACCTGTCCTCATCATTCCCATCCTCATCATTCACCTGTCCTCATCATACACCTGTCCTTATCCTACACCTGTCCTCATCATTCACCTGTCCTCATCATACACCTGTCCTCATCATTCGTGTCCTCATCATTCACTTGTCCTCATCATTCACCTGTCCTCATCATTCACCTGTCCTCATCGTTCACCTGTCCTCATCATTCCCATCCTCATCATTCACCTGTCCTCATCATTCACTTGTTCTCATCATACACCTGTCCTTATCCTACACCTGTCCTCATCATACACCTGTCCTCATCATTCACCTGTCCTCATCATACACCTGTCCTCATCATTCACCTGTCCTCATCATTCACTTGTTCTCATCATACACCTGTCCTTATCCTACACCTGTCCTCATCATACACCTGTCCTCATCATACACCTGTCCTCATCATTCACCTGTCCTCATCATTCACCTGTCCTCATCGTTCACCTGTCCTCATCATTCCCATCCTCATCATTCACCTGTCCTCATCATTCACTTGTTCTCATCATACACCTGTCCTTATCCTACACCTGTCCTCATCATACACCTGTCCTCATCATACACCTGTCCTCATCATTCACCTGTCCTCATCATACACCTGTCCTCATCATTCACCTGTTGTTTTAATTTGTGACCTATTGTAGCTCAAGGAAGCTCCTCCGCCCACGATGGAACGCTCCCTGGTCTGGAGTGTGAACAGTGTGACTGACTGGAAAATCAATTCCACGTGCTATGCACTGTCTGATCACGGGGGGCAGTGCTCCATCAAACTACCCATAATAGTCTACAGTGAGTTTTCAGTGTAAATCTTTCTGATGCCATCAAGCATCACCTTTTCTGAGTCGTCTGATGCGCACATCCGTCTCCACAGAGCCTCCCGACAACGTGTCCATCAGCCTTGGTAATCACTGCGGCCCGATGCTCGAGGCTCATCGGTACACTCTTCACTGCGAGGTGCAGCGCGTCGCTCCGGTCGGACGCCTCACTGTCACGTTCTACAAGGGACAGACGGCACTGCGTCAACTACGCTCCAACAACACAGAGAAGGAACCAGTGACTGAGGTCTTCACCGTGGACATTGTCCCCAGCAAGGAAGACGATGGAGTCCAATACTGGTGTGAAGCCACGCTGGAACTGGGACCTGAAGGGCCACGGCGTCCCCCTGTGATGATGTCACAAAAACTCAATGCATCAGTGCACTGTGAGTCCAACTTCTGACGACTGATTCTACAGTTTTTACAGCTGTCAAACTCTCCCTACGTCCACTGCACTTGAATGTCTTCACTGACAAGAATACAACCTGAGCAGCATATGAATAAATGCTCTCTTCTTCTCTCCCAGTTGGCCCACAGCTCATTTGCCCTGGAAAGCTGCAGGTGAGAGAGGGAGAGCGTCTCCTCTGCGACGTGACGGGAAACCCTCAGCCATCGGTCATCTGGTACAGAGATGGACAGGCGGTTGCTCTGCCCACTCGATCCAGCAGAAACCATGCTGGGAAATACATGGTGTGGACAAAAGGACATCTGGGACAGAAAAACTTTACAGTGGAGGTGGAAGTCCTTGGCAGTGTTGGTAAGTTTGTGTAAATCTGCATTGAAGAGTCATTTCACTGAGGTAAAGGTTAAAAAGGCATAGTCTCTATTAATCAGCCTGTCTCTTCCTCTCTCTAGGAACTGCCAACAGCTGTAATAGATGTTTCCTTTCAGCCGTCCTCGTTATTCAGATGATCACCTGGCTGTGAAACCTGTGTCATCTGTCCTTTCATGCTGTTTGGATGAACTGTTTCCCGAAGAGGAAACCTCGTCTCTCGACCCCCCCGCACACCAAACACACACACACACAATGGATCAGTTTTGAATGTGTTTTTTTCTTTTTTTTGTGCATTTTCATGTTCAACTTTCTAAACATGGGGATCAGTGAAGTTCTCCGCTTTGCTTGAGAGCTTCTGCTCAGGTACACTTTCTTTTTTGTTATTAAACCACAAGTCACCATTGACATTGTTGTTTTTGTTGTTCTGAGACAACGGAATGCTTTAGAAAGATCTACAATCACGTGCAGTGTGATGGCTGATTTTGGAATAAAGGACTTTTTGTAAATATTTTTATGAGCCAGTGGGACTTCATAGCATCTGCCTGATGGCAATAACTGAAAGGAGGGATGTAGGGCGTGAGGTGGGTCCATCAGAGTGGTGTTTATGGAGAACCTATGATTTTGCTGGCCTGACTGACTATGTAGAAGAGTATTGTTACTTCACCCCACAAAGTGAGAGTGAAGTATTGTTTTTAGTGGCATGTCTCTGTTTGTGTCTGTTTGTGAAGTCTGCCATCTCTGATTGCCTCGTTTTATTTGTGGAGAGGGAACCGTACCAGGATGAAATGTTAAATGACAACGGATTTAACGAGTGTAAACCAGTGTTAAAATGTGTGCCGACATTTAAAGTCCTCAGTTTTCTCAGCAGGTGGAGGCGTTGTGCTTTCTAAAAACAGTCAACATGTTGTGTAAAAGACAGGGTGGAGTCAGTCTTGCTCTCTCTCACATTCCACACACCAGCTCTTGCTTCACTGGGATAAATATGAATGTTAAAAGTCCACTCATACACAAACTTGCTCCATAATAACTACATTTTCCATATTTATATGATGTTGAAAGTATGTGAAAGAAACATCTGACAGTTTAGATTTAACATTTTAATGTAGAAAATAAAATGTAGGTGTGTCCCACAATATAATTATGGGGTGAAATCTTTTTTTGTGTGTGGCTCAACAATCTTTAAATATATCTTCAGTTGCTGTAACCTCATTAACACAACCAAGTTAGAAAGAGTTGATATAGCCTTTAAACTCTTTATTATTTATTACTTCCAAATAGAACTTTTACATTAGAAAAAAAAACGAAAACATTTCCAGTACATATTATTATCATTATTATAATAGGGTTATTTGTCAAACTGTGGGCAATCAATTCACCCGACTATTCAAGTATTACTCAAAACTCTTCCAATCTCAGATGACTAACCTATCTAAAACAATTAAAAGACAAACAGAAAATCTTATTCCGACTGTGGCCACAGACGGGCAGGTTTATTAACATTAGCTGGTTATTACGGTTTATTATAATCTCGTCGTGTGTCCAGTCCATCTTCGTGTGCAGCGCTCTCATCTAAAAAGAGAAGACAAATGCATACGCATCATTTACCATCCACCACAAGGAAAAAAACTGATTTCAGCCACTCAACAGAAGTCTCACGCAACAAAATCTTTGCCTACTTAAATTTATGATATTGAAGGAATATTAAAAATATAAAATTCTACATTTTTAGCTTACAGGGACACAGAAGATGCAGGTCTACTGCTGCCTTGTTTGGTAAGTTGGTTTCACTTATTGTAGGTAATTTGAACAAAGGATTACCAACACATTGGACGTTACCAGTGGCGATTCTGGTCTAGAAATTCTGGTGGGGCCAAGCAGGAAAATCTTACAATGCAATCCAGAAAAACCACATATTACTCTGATACCCTCAGGACAAAAACACAGTAGCAAGAGAGAGAGGGAACACAGCACATTTGACACAAAATTGCAGCTGAATAATGCCATCACACGAACCAATTTGATGACATATTATCATATCAATAGCATCACCAAATGGCTGTGTTCAAAATCTCACAATATCAAATACTCAAGATCGAAAAAACAATGTGAAAACGGCGCACACCCCATGTGCAAAGCCACCACACATCTATCGACAGTTACATATTACAGAAATTTCACTATAATTCAAACAACATGTAAACTACATTATCAATTACAAGTTAAAATAAAAATAAATTAGACTGACCGCTCACTTCTTGAAGAGGAATGACGCTCTGCGGACCTTCGTGTGCACAAACCAGTGCCCGCCCTTGCTTCAAAATCAACCAATGAGAAGCGCTCGGGGTCCCTAAACTTCTGGCCCCACTGGCGAAACTGAAGCGCGCGCTGTACACGCGCAGCAGTTCTGCAGTACACAACACTGCAGGGAGGATATCACGGCCGGGCCCCACCGACCGGAAACGGAGGACGCGCAACATCCGGCACAACCAACTATTCACATACAACTACACGATGCGTCTACAGTGGAAATTACGTTGATCAAATGAAAACTGCGGACAACATTAAATGTATTATTAACTTGTGCTCCACGAAATTTTTGACACAGGAAAACATAAAAGCTTACAATCCTCCCCTGCACAGCAGCGCCCTCTGCTGGGGCACGGCCCCACCTGCCCTTAATGCAAAGACGCCGCTGAACGTTACTGCGTAACTCAAAGCCTTTAGGGGTGTAACAAGTCTTTTGTTGACCTTGAAATATTGGTTTGCTGAGGTCTCACGGAAAGTTGGTAAGTGAATCTTTAGAGTAGACAGGATTTTTTTAAAGCAACAATTCCGTAACTGTTTAACGCAGGGGTGTCAAACATACGGCCCGGGGGCCAGAACCGGCCCGCCAGAGGGTCCAATCCGGCCCACAGGATGAATTTGTTCACACTAATCTAAACGTAATGTCAAATGCTACAGATACCTGTGACTAAATGTTTGTGCCTTTATAGATCCAGTGTGCTGTGTAAATAGTAAATTTAGGCATGATATTGTTGAAATTGCACTTATATTTCTCAAGAAATTTCATGTTTTGTAAAATTATCCTTTATTAAATGTAAAATAAAGGAGAAAAAACAAAGGCGTTCTTGTTGCTCATAGGTTATTATTCTATTATTTTGCTATTTTTACTGGTCCGGCCCCCTTGAGATCAAATTGTGCTGTATGTGGCCCCTGAACAAAAATGAGTTCGAAACCCCTGGTTTAATGTAACAGCCGTCAAGTGATCCAAGAGGGAGAATGGGACTTCTGCACCTTGTCTGAGCTCCATTTACCACCACACAACTACATCTGTAGCCTGATGGAAGGCAAGGCACAGTACAAAGAAAAAAAAAAACTCCCATTGAAAACTGCCTAGACCGGTTGGGGTGAAAGATGAGGTGAGGTAGAGATAGAGAGTTATCAGTTTAGACGAGACAGATTACGACACAGTTCAAAAGAGAGCAGTGGCTCAGGTTTGAAAACATCTGCCCATGTTCAACTAATGTGGACGATCAGGTCAGGGACCGACGGTCCAAAAACGTAACAAGTACTTTCAAAACTTGTGGATAAAACTCGCCAACTGTAGCTTTAAGGCCACTTTGTCAAAAAGAGGGCGAAGAGTTTGAAAGACAAAGACCATCTTGGATGTATTATGGTGACTCCAAGATCCTGTGATTTTGCTCAAAGTGTATTAATATATAATGTAATTTCTGCATTGGTCTCTTTATGGCCCATTTTTACTAAATGTTAATCTGTTTTACTTTCGTCCCTCCCAATCATCGTCTCAGTCACCATCTCAGGTATAGAGGTTAAACAATGCAGTGCCAATTGCCAAGTTACAGGCAGAAACAAACATGGCTACCATTGACAAGGTTATTAACTCAATAAATGAACAAGGTGATTGAAAATTTCTAAGAAAACTTACTGTAGGTAAATGTGCATCAGAACGGTCATGGTATGATGACGACAGAATCGTCAGACATTCTCTGCACTTGCTCAGCCTCCAAATTCTTGGCGAAGTCTCCCGTCTGCAAGAGCTGAGGCAAAACCGCCTGACACACCCTGACCTCTGGGAAGCCAACTGGGCTGGACTGAGGAGGGGGAGGAGGACTTTTCATGTTCACCCCAAAACCATTCCAGTGCTGACCTGAAAGTTTGTATTTGATGATGGCTGCTGCGAGGATCCCCTGGGGAACCATGAGAGGTTGCCCTCGAGCCAACGCTTGATCAGCGAGAAGCTCCAGAGGCGAGTGAGACGGAGCAGCTGAGGCACTGAGCGGAGGTTGTGTAGAAATAGGTGTGGAAGAAGCAGCAGCAACTGTTGTCCCTTCACTTTTTATCAGGGGAGCAGCAGCTTCCTTCGTCGTAGCATCAGGTGGAATAAACATGGAAATACTTGAGCCTTCAACTGAGATGTCATCAGTTTTCTGGGGGACTTGTACTTCTAGAGGTGGAACCCCTGATGTACCAATGGTGGAGGACTGCTTCTTATCTGGTCTGGCCTTTTTTCCTCTGGGCACACAGAGACAGTTTCAATTTCATACCAAAATAAAACCCATAGACATGAAATCCTCTGATTTTTGTACTTACGGCAGCGAAGCAAAGGAGCCCAATAGCTTCCTGCTCTCTCGCATCAGTGTCCTAACATAAAGTGTAAAGCAAAGGCAGGTCTTCATGTAGAACAAGATGAAAAAAAACAAATACATTTCATGCCCTACTAGTATCTTGCACACCTGGACAGCATCCAACCCTTCGGCCACAGAGGTTTCACCTCACTGTCCAGCAGGGTCTTCAGGTACTCCTCTACCTCCTGACTCTCGCTCCTTTCCTTCTCATATTTGTCCATTTTTGCCCTCAGCACATCACACAGACACTCTCTATGTGAGAGGGAGAGGAAAAATAATGTTATTAAACAGTTTAATACCTCAAGTTGATCCGTTATAATCTATCTGACCTGATCTCCTCATTCCATCGGAACACCTTCTTGGGACCTCCTCTTGTCACACCTTTCTCCTCCACATTGTCCTCACTCAGTTTGCCCTCAGTGGCCTCTTCTGTTGCCCTGACATGAACACAGGAACGGAGGTCATCTACACCACGAATGTTTCCACTGTTATCAATTTCAGGCTTCGTTTGTCAGCAGGATTGTGCAAATACTAAATGATTTCTAACAAACTTGATGAAGGGATGATGTCTGGGAAGAGTCCATTACATTTTTGTGAAGACTCAGATTACGATTATTAAGGAATAACTTTTCACTTTACTATGTTATGACAAATCAATGATTTAGATCACTTTTGGTGCTTTATCTTTTGTATTTCTTATATTACTATAAGAATCATGTAATGACCTCCGAAAAGATACAGATCTACAGTAAAAAGTAAATAAATCAGAATAAGTGTTGTTGAGAAAGTGACATCCATAATATTCAAACAAACAGGATCTTCCTCACATCTTCAAATCGACATACTAAAGTCTGTCATGTCGTTCATTCACGTGCAAAGGCCTTTAGTTTCAAATACAAAGGTCTGCCATGAGATGCTATAGCAGTCAGCAGCTGCCAAACGTTTTTGTTCAAAAAGGGTTCAAATAATTCAGAATAACATGATATTTGCTGTGATCCACCATCACATAAGATACATGAACTTACTTTGAAGCTTTCAGTTGTTCATATGCTTGACAGTTTGCTTGGTAACACGCTATCTGTTCAGGCATCGCTTTACCGATGGCCTCGCTTAGTTTCTGTACGGAATCCTCCATATCCGGGGGCTCCTCCTTGTCAATGTAAGATTTAAAATGTTAAAGTCACATACTTAAACATATATACACACACACACACACACAACTCAAACAAACAATCAGCACACTGACCATGCGAGTGAGCAGAAGCTTCTTGATGCGTTTGAGGAGCGTATCTCTGCTACAGGGCAGGAAAGACGACAAATGTGTGTAGAGCTTGGAGCGCAGCGGACCGCCGTGCTCCCGACACTGCAACTCAACACTGGAGGGAGGTGAAAGAGGGGGACATGATGCTTAAAGCAACGTAACTCAAGGTCTTATTGTCGACCAGTTTGTCAGATTTACGGATGGAGTTGAAGTGTAATATGTGTATATGTGATTTGATTTCCTGGTCGACAATTGTTTGAAGTTCCTTCGAGCAGAACACCGCTGATGGAATCACTAGCTGTGTTTACATGTGCAACATGTCTTCGTTCCAAAAAGATTGGCTCCATTGTTTACATGGACACACAACTAAAATGATGATGATGTATCAGATCAGAGTTTTCGGCATGTTTATGACATTTTTATTCCAATCAGGCTTTAATTCCACTTACTTGGGTCCATGTAAACATGGCAAGTGTCTTACAAACCAAAAAACTTACAGAAAAACGTAATATGACAAATCTAATTCACACCAATAGTCCGTCAGACTCGGTATGACTGGGGACTCGGTTCAATAGAGGTTTGCAAGGATTGGTGTGAATGCATCCCCAAAGAAAGGGTGCCAAACTAAATGGAATGGTTGGGGTTGGTTATTTTTGCATACACAAAAAAGTACCATACTCTACCAAGAGGATGATTAGTCTTGGCTGGAGACAATTACTGCTTTCGGTTGTTTGATTACTCACTCTAACAGGATTGAGTTGATCTCTGGTGTGAAGAACTTGAGTTTCGACTCGCCCTCTGACGTTTTGACAGCCTGAAAACAAAAAAACAAACATGCAATTACAATTTTAGCACATAAAAAAGCAAAACTCATCTCACCATCATGAGTTTCTTCACAGCCTCTTCTAGTCCTGGGGTGAGGCCCTCTGGTAGAGGAACACACTGATGCGATGAGCAGGAACTGGCTTCTGACTGGGGCTGGGGTTGTTCAGGTTGAATCTTTGGCGAATAATTAGTCTTTGTGTTTGAAGGTCGGGCTTGAGCATCGTTAGGATTATTTGTTTTGGGTTGAATGAGTTGCGTCTCGGTGGCAGGTTGTGGAACCAATTTTGGTGACAGAGTCTCTTCAGTGGCGTCTAATAACGAGACCAAATCGATATCAAAATCCACCGTGCTGGCGGCTTGGATGAGAGCGTGGTCGTTGATGGATCCAATTAAACTAAGGAGAGGATCAGTCATCCCAGAGCCTCCGCCGCCAGCTGCATCTGCCGGACACAGAGGGATTGTGGGTACACGAGGGATCACCGCCACCTTCTGGTTTGCCTTCTCCATTCTCTGTCGTTCCTTCTCCTTCTCTCTTTGAAACTTCTTCAACATGCTTGTGACACTGAGTGTGCCCACGACCCTTTTCTTCTTCTTTCTCTTCATCTCATCGTTCAGTCCATTGTCAGACAATGTGCTGCAACGTGGAAGAGACTTTAATCAAGCAAAGGTGAGTCAAATAAGAAGTAAAGTTACTTTGAGTATCACCTTAACCTAGCTTCCATGTTGGTGTTCATCGCTTCGTCCTCTTTGCAGCGTTTCTTCTTCGGCTTCTCCTGTCCATCATTGACTTTACGTTTCTAGGCAAGACATTTTTTACAACACGAAACAACTGTGCAAACACGTTAAATTGAAATGTGATCACTGAAAGAGACTGTGTCCATTTCAGTTTGACATATTAATAAAATATTTACCTTCGAGAGCTCAAGGATTGTCTGCTCTGTTGTGAAGTTCTCAGTCTCCGAGTCAGACACCTGGCGGAACTGCAGCACCCCAGAGTTGATGTAGAATCCACCAAATTTTGTTGTGATGGCAGCAGGAACAAACTCATCGTACTACAGGGAGCAGCCGAAAACAATGATTTGATTTTGTTTTAAAAATCAATAAAAGAAAGCTAAAAAACAATTGAAATTTGAAGACTCAGGAGAACAGAACTGTCCTGGATGAAAGTATGAAGTAATATATAAACATAGACTCACAGCCTCAGAGTTGTCAATAAAAGAATCTTCATCGTCATAACCATAACCAATATCAATCAGATCCTGAATGCGGTCCTTCTTTTTCTCTGCTTTTCCCCCCTATAATGAGAAGATGAAAAACATTGCTTCTCTTATTTAATGATATGAAAAACAATAGCTTGATGCAAGGTCAATTAAATCGATTCATGTTCTTCTTAAGCTTGACAAGGGAGAATTCCTGGTTTTGTATATATGAGTGATTCTCACATATTTTGCTTCCAGTTTCCTTGTAATGGAAGCAATTTCATCAGTCTCTCTCTTCTCTTCTTCAAACTTGCTCAATGGGACTTTATTGTTCGAGTGCTTGATCTGAAAACAAACAAAAATTAAAATCATACATTTCTGTGTTCCACAGTCACAACCAAAGACCTTCCAGGGAGAGGTTTAAGTGCTACTGTGAAAAACAACAACTTATACATTAAAAAAAAAAAAAAAATTTTAAGAAATTAACTTCAGGTACAATAGGCAGATTTTATTTGTGTGCATTGATGAATTATTCCATAACTGTCTGGAGAGTGGAGGCTGAAAGTTTTTTCAGAGAAGACAAAGACCAGTTCGGCCCAAACTCTTATATCAAAAGACAAGCTAAAAGTGGTCACTGCATTTGAAGAGGATGAGATACTTTCATGTCGATGTAATGTAATGCGGACGTGATGATAATAACAGAAGCGTTGCAACCGTGTTCTAATTTGTGTGTCTCCATTGAAAATAATATATTTGTAAAATGCAAAATACACTGCGTGTGAATGACACCTGGGGCCTCCTAATTCTCGAGAGGCAACTTTGGAACTAGTGCTGGGAATTGGAATTTTGGGAAAAATAGTTGGATATCAACTTCAATATAAAGCGTACCAATGTTCCAGGGTCAGAAATAAATGTGTGTTTTGGGGGGGCTTTTATGCCCCACCCAAACCAGTGTCCCTCGAGATCCTTGCAATGCCCCTGGTCCTAGCAAACACACTTACGCTAATCATAGCTTCGAGATATCAACATGTCCAAAATTATGACTGAAAATGAACGCAGAGGTCAGATTAAGACATGAAATTAATAATGCCCCACCTTGTTCTCGATGAGCTGACTGTAGCTGAACTCTGGAAAACTCTGCTCATCAGCCTCAGATAACGTCAGGACCAGGCGGACCGTGTCGGTGTTAGCGGTCCGGTCTGGACGGTTGTCTTCTCCCGGCAGTACACCTGTCCATGATGGACACTTTTGGGTCTGGACAGAGGACGACGGTAGATCACAGGACAAAGTGGTTAACGGAATTCTGCGGGACTCCGCCATTACAGTGGACAACAACGTCGAACCGCTCAGGTTTTGTTTCAAAACACACAAACACACACACACACACACACACACACGCGCGGACGGGTTTAATTAAGTGAAAGTAGGTGCAGGTGTGTTCACCCGAGCCACTCCACACACGGCCAATCCACTTAAAGAGCGCTGTTTACGATTCTTTTCAAACCACATACCATTTCAAACGCTTTCGCGTTGGTTTTTAAATCGTTAACGTAACGTTTTTTGAAAATAAGAGTTCCGTTAATGAAGTACTGCCCCCTGCTGGCCGCTATAACCAGCACACACTCGTGATGGGAAGTCTTTTGGCTCGGTTCCTTTTGAAGAGCCCTCTATTTTAGCCTAACTTAGCAATTATGTATGGTTTGTGTGTTGGTAATCATTTTTTAATCAGTTTTTTCATCAAAGCCTTATTTTTATAAATTTTTTTATTAACATTTTAATCAAACCTTTAAATGAAAAACTGAACACAGAACCTGCACCAAACCTAACCCTGCACTGAGGTAGGTCTCTTCTTGTGGTACCTAGGTCGAGATTAAAACACCAAATTTCACAAATTCAACCTGATTTTTAAAAATGTTTTAGCACTTTTTTCTCAGGTGTGTTTATACAGTTGGTGGAAATGGAAAACAAAAATCATGTCATCAGATTGCCTATAGGTTGTGCTGAAAAAAAAGGACACTCTATATTGCACATTCTTATAGCCTCTGTATATACGTTTTAACATAGTAATGGAAAAAAGCAGCCTGAATGCTCTGTGTTCTTGGTCAGCAAGTAACACATCATGTTTTAAAATTTAAAATGTCAGTGTTTTAACTTGAGTGTTTAAACACTAAAGTTTAAAGTTTAAACACAAAACAAAAATATTTGTTTTGTGGCATTGTCTGACTTCAATGCAGTGGAGCGGTTTGCGAGACCACTGACTGCAACAGTTTTGGGGCTATTTTGAGTTAGGTGGTCTGTGAGTGTTTTCTTATTGGTCTGAAAAAGTTTGAGAAACACTGTTCTAGGGCTTAAACCAGGGGTCTCAAACTCAAATGACCTGGGGGCCACTGAGTCTGGTCAGAAGGGGGCCGTTCATGAAGTCCAACTTTTTCGTAGGGATGGGAATCAGTATCGGACCGATACTGGTCAAAATCACTGGATCGGATATCAGACAGATAAAAATGTAGAATCAGATACAGTCCAAAAATCCTATATATCACACACTTCACTAAGCACAGACTGAAAAAAATGTAAATACAAAAATCAGCAAAAGCATTGTAGCTGAGTCATGTTTGGGCTGTTTATTTCAATATTTGTTATACAATTGGAGAATTATGTCTTTGAAATGACAGATGTGTCAGATCTGTGTGTAACACCTTGTATCAGAATAATTTTATCAGAAGTAACTTTTAAGTAAGGGTGGACGATATGAAAAACATATCAAACATATTGCAATAACAATATTTTTGATGATATTTCACAGAATTTCAAAACAAATCTTGATACGGAACAATATATAGCTGAAAAAATTATGGAAAAAATCGTCTTTTCCTTAAAAAAACAACAGAAATAACTCATGAGAACTTGATATTGAAGTGGTGGGCCACAGGGAATCAGCTGGAGGGCCGTAAGTTTTAGACGCCTGGGTTAAACACTTTGTTATATATCTAAATCACAATATCAGGGTAAAGACCTGCATGGCACCTTGTCTACCACAAGAGGGCGGTGGACATCCATGAGGAGGAGCAGAAGCCTGTACTGTAAAAGTGAAAATGCTTTGAGAAATTTGAGGGTTGACAGTTTAACTTGGACTCACTATGAACGCCTCAGCACACATGCAGTATTTGGGCCTCGCAGATTATAAATGAAATAATAATAATAATAAAAAATCACATGATCCTCAAAGGCCTGTCTTCACGTCTTGTAATTGAGGGTGTGTACATGTGTCATCGTGTCATCTGAGGTGACAGCCTGACAGCAGAGGGTTCCTGTTGAGGCTTTGGTAAGCAGGGTCACAGAGATAATCAGATCGCCGTCGTCGTCGTGTATGTGTGTATGTGTGTGTGTAAAATCCGACTCTTTCACATGTAGCGTCCACTCAGCCTGCGGTGAATTGATTTTGACAATTACAATAACAGGATAATTGCAATCTGTCACCATACATTTGTGTTAGCACGTCACCAAATAACCAATTTGAGCATGAGTCAGTCCCCCCCCATACACACACACACGTCCCCTGATCTGCATAACACACACACACACAGACACTGCAGCCCGTTTTGTAATTATAAATGAATTTCACGGTGCCAGGCTTTTAATGCAAATAATATGGATCTTTTTTTTACACCCCTCCTTTCACCAACAGGACCATGTGTGTGTGTGTGTGTGTGGGGTGTGAGAGAGAGAGAGAGAGAGTGAAAATGAGAAGGATCAGATTGCAGCCATGCTTTGTTTGAGTAGCCTCCCCTCTCAAATGAGTAAATGGGATGGAAGTTATTTGCCACCATGAGCTTATGATGCAAGGGTGAACAGAAGCGTTGAATCAAAAAAAAAAAAAGAGAGAGGAAAAAAAACGTCAATAAATGTGCTGGAGACAATGAAGTAAAATACACATGAGCAGGATGAAGACAGACAGATGGAGCCTCTCTCTCTCTGTGTGTGTGTGTGTAGTGACAGGGACCCCATCAGTGCAGGATCAGAGTGGGGAAATTGGAGGACAATGGAGAAAGAGGGGTGTGGGGGGGATAATTTAAAGCGATTGGGGAGGCGGCGTCCCAGAGGTGCATAATTCACTCATTCATTAACTCGACCAAACAGGAGCCAATATTAATTAACTCATTCCTCGTGCTGGGACGCCCTTCAGAAGCTTGTACTTTGTTGTCAATTGGCCACAACAGTTCTTGGAAGAGAAGGCTTTAAAATCAGAGGTGACAGGCCACAGGGTTCGAGGGGGGGTGGGGGTGGGGCTGTTAAATCTGCTGCTATTATAAGTCTAAATGTAGTTGTTTTTTTTTTTCATGAATAATAATCATTGGTGGAAAAGTCACTTTCTACTTTACAATGATTCTTACTTACTGCCACATTTCATTATTATTTCATCATTTATTTAAAAACGTAGTTGCTTTGGAGATAAAGATTTAACACACAGAAATACAAGTTGCAAACAGGATATCAGAAATGCAGTCCAGTATGTTAATGCCTCAACAGAAGTAATATTTTATATCAATATAATACATTAAAAAAGTGTTTTTCTCCCCTTCATATCAAAACAGTGGCTTCAGTTCTCTTATCCCACTGTGCTGCATGTACCTCATACAACTTTAACTTTAATATGCATAAGAATAATTTTACTAACAATATAATTTGTTATATTTTGAATGTATGTATTTTACAATGTTGCTCGACCACATGTTCTTTTATGCTACTTACAGTATTTACAAATACACTTATTTATTTTTTCATATTCTTACACTTGAGACTGAAGTTTAACTGTGAGCTGGAAATTTAGTTATGAAAACAAAAAAAGCAGCAACATGTAAAAGTGATGGGAAGTAACTTGTACTTACATTCAAGAGGTATAACTAACTGACAGTTTTGAATAACTTTTTTTATAAATGTACTTTACAACATGTTGCAGGAGTCACAGGCACACCTAGAATAAATTAAATATCTGCACAATATGGTCAAGAAAATCATATTGCAGTTCTGTTCACAGACACTTTGATTGCAAAGTGATACATAATCGGTATGACCAATCAGTTTAACCACCAATCTGTTTTCTTCCTTAAAAACAAATCATGTTTTTTTTAATCCAAACAGCAAGATTTTTGGCTGTTGAATCCCTGCATTTTTTAATCATACTGTTATTTGTATGTATGTATATGTATATATAGTATAATAATAAATACATGACCATACACAAGCCAATATTAATTAAGTAATTCCTCGTGCTGAGACATATATAAGTATCAACTTTAAGGTTTGTTTATTATACTGTATATTTATCTTTATGTCTGTATTATTTATCTATATCTTTCAAACGTGGTGGACTGGAATAATTTAAAATTGTTAATGCTGCACAGTTAATAACAAAATAATTTAAATTGTGACAAGGTTTTATATACAGTATATATATATATGATTATTTTATTATTGTAAAATTAAGATTATTGATTTCAAATATTCTATTAATTACATTATAATGTAATATAGTAAAAAAAAGTAGTGTGTGTTATATATATATATATATACATATATATATATACATATATATATATATATATATATACATATATATATACATATATAAAACTGTGGATAAGTGTTGGTTATTGCATTTGGTTTTATCATGATTTCAATTATTGTGTTATTAACTGTGCAGCACTAAACCATTTTATAATTATACTGGTCCACGTAAGTTTGGTCATACTCTGTAATTATGTATTCACTAATTCTCATATTCAATCATAACAATAATAATATAATTATCTATGTATATTAATGAATCGCTCTAGAACAGACCAAACAACTGCAATAATAAAAACTTACATATATATTTATAATGAAAGGAAACTCTAGCTATCTTTTGCTTTATTTTGTCTTAATGTGTCTTGTCTCACCGTTTTCTTTGCATAAACTCAAGTGTATATGAATAAATGAAACTTGACTTCACACACGCACACTCACACTGCAGGGCCCATCTCCTCCACAGTGGGGCACTCCTCCACTGACTGTCTGTCTGTCTCTCTATGCTGTCAGGCCCTGCTAACTTTGATTAAGGTTTAAATTGGCTGGATTTAATGAACGTTGCCTAATTAGGCAGGATAACAGCTTTAATTGATAAGTAATTATCTGCCACAAATTGTTATTAATTCTCCGGCTCTGTCTGATAGTGTACTGACTCTAAACCCTCCTCTACTCCCCCGTCCTCACCCCCCACACAACCACCACCCCCCCATCCCTCCTCCCATGTAGCATTTTGTATTTATGTAAACAAGCAGTTGTAAACAATTAGGCATATGTTGGGATGGGATATTCCGGAGGGTATCATTAGGCTGTGCTTGGTGAACTGGCAGTTTATGTGAAATTATTTGCTCTGACTGACTGATATCTCTGAGCATTAAACTGTCCCGTCACTTTGGCCGTGTGCCATCAGCCACATGCTGTCTGCAGCCGTAAAATAAATAAAAACACAACACACACAAGCGAGAAACACAGGGACAAGATTGTGTTTGTTTAATTAAGAGAGCTGAACTCTCATTACAGAGGAAAAGAGGCTTTGAGTGCTGGTCCGCTGTTCCACCAATAATACTAAATCTACAATATTGATTAAGGTTCATCATCCACTGTAATTTGTTTCATTATATAGTTTCAGGCCAAGCTAAATTTGACATAAAGTTTATGATAGCAATACGTTCTAATATTTTTCTGATTGTAGAGGCAATCAAATTAATTAGCTTTTAATTTGAATGACATTTGAGGTTGTTTTTTTGCAGCTCCATGGCTCCTTGTGTTTGAGATTTAATGGTTTAATTGCATTTAAAGTTTAAGGTTGTGTATTGTACGCAACTGGATATATTTAGCCTCACTTTCCCCATCCAAGTGTATTACCAGTTGTGTTGGACTTAAGCTAGCATAATCACATAAACAGAACCTCCACAGAGACAATGTTTTAATTGATTTGTCAATTTTGGGCTACTGCACAAGCCTGAAGGTATGCAATCGCTGACCCCCATGGAAGAGGACCCACTCCCTGTGTAATATACTGTAGTATGAAGAGCTCTGAAATAATGAAAGGTTTTTAATAATCAGGTGATGATCAGGTCTATCCATCCAGCGTCCAACCACGCCCACTGAACCAATTCACCAAGTCCATCCAGTAGCGGACCGTGGGGTTTCAGTCAGGGCCTTCAGTAAAAAAAGAAAAAAAACACGCCATAGCGCACACGCACACCACTGCGCATCTATAGGCTACTGCATCATTACCACCATATCTTCCGTTAAATCAGTCAGCAAACAAGCCACTATATGACACAAAAACAAGCTTCCACATAAGCATAGGCGTCAGCTACGCGGCGTAACACGTCCCCGGCACTATTTATGATCAACAGTTTTGTCCTCACCACTTCTAAAAAATGTTATAAATTTATCATTAACACTCCAACTACGGTAAATGATGTACCTCTTCCGTGTAGGTCTTCCTCTTGAAATAATTTCCTTCT
This sequence comes from Solea senegalensis, assembly GCF_019176455.1. Classification (NCBI taxonomy): domain Eukaryota; kingdom Metazoa; phylum Chordata; class Actinopteri; order Pleuronectiformes; family Soleidae; genus Solea; species Solea senegalensis. Next base: position 4,392,518 of record NC_058026.1, on the reverse strand, counting down.
TTTCTCCAAACGATCGCAAATCATAGTTTACTTCAAAACCCGCCAAAGGTTCAAACGTCGTTGACGACAACAGCAGGGGCTAGCGCCAGACACATCGCTGGGCCTGGGGCGTTCTGTCACTATGATATCACATTTTGATTGGCTGACGACACACGTCAGTCAAAGTTATAACCAAATAGGAAATGGCAGCTTCAACGAAAGGCCAGCAATACTACTAGAGCAGGTCCACGGAGCTATGATGCGTTTAATGACATCCAGGAAAATAACCATATTCTTACTGGAAATATAATCATAACATACTGAAAAAGTAATTGAATTCAGACATGTTCAGACACAAATTAATTTGATTATTAAAAATAATAATAATAATACTTTTTTGATATTGTCAGGGCCAGCAGAGAAGGCCCTGCTGGCCCTGACAGCCCACCACTGAGTCCATCACTGATGTAAGACCTAGGACGTCCTGTTGCCAAGTGCAATTATGGACAACTGTGACTAGTACAGAAGTCCAGCAACTGAACACTGCTCTGGTTCAGATCATGTAGAATGTTCCTTCCAATCACACCCCCTCACATTGTCATTGCCCACATGAGCCCCCAGCAAACAATGGAATCTAGAGTAAGTGTGTTCTTCAGCACCCGTCCCGAGGACTCCAAAAATGGCGGGTACTCTGTGCAGCTGCATGGCGCATAGGTGCAAATAACCATCAAGACCCGTTCCCCAACTTGTAGGTATATGGAAGTAACCCTTTTGTCCACAGTGGTAAGGGGAGGTCCTTTGCTACCTTCATCATGGGGGTCCTTCTTTGTCTGGCCACTCACCTAAAGAACTCATTTGCTTTGGAAGACCCTGTACCAGGGCACATATGGACAACTGTGACTAGCACAGAAGTCCAACAATTGAACACTGCTCTGGTTCAGAGCCACATGAGACTTCGTCTCCCAGCAAAACAATGGAACCCTGAGTAGGTGCTCTACATCACCCATCCTGAGGACTCCGAAAAAGGCAGGTACTCAGTGCAGCTGCTTGGTGTATAATTGCAAACAACCATCAAGACCAGTTCCCCCAGCCTGTAGGTGTAGGAATCAACCCTTTTGTCTACTGAGGTAAACTCCAATGTATAGGTAGAGGGTTGGAGAGCTACCACTTAAACCACGCTTGCTCTCACCTGGAACAACTCCAGTATACAATATCTAGTCGGTATCTCTCAGCCTCATGTAAAAGGTTCGGCTCTTTCCCCAGTTCATGTCCCAAAAGCCCATTCAGCAACCAGAGATCTGCTACCCAATCCACAATGTAATGGACCCCCTTTGGTTTTTCCTGCTGGAGGATGGACACATGTCTCTGCTGCGAGCTGGACACCACCAGGCCCCATGGACGAAGGCCCAGCCACTAGGCACAGGGCAACAGGCCATTCCCCAGGCCTGGCTCCTTGGGTATCTTCAACATGGGGATCTTTCTTTGTCTGGCCACTCACCTAAAGGACTAATTTGCTTTGGAAGACCCCTATACCAGGGGCTAATTGCCCCCAACAACAGCTACATTATCGTTAGGGCACTCAAAGTCGGGGGTGTCATACTTGTATATACTGTATGCATATATCATACTTGAATTAATGTATATTTTGCCAGGATGAAAAGATCAACCATTTCGTCTGAGGGCATCTTCAATACTTTCACAAAATCAACACAAATTGTGACAAATAAATGGGGCAAAATTAAGCTTGTACCTACCTGGACCTTCCAATAGTATAGGTTTCAGATGTTCCAGCCTAATATTCCTAGTCCTTACATACATGTAAACCATTAAATAAATATGTTTAAATGCTATGAAAAGTGTAATACTGAGTTGATGACTGTCTAATATTGATGTCAGTATCAGCCCCCAAAATCTGTATCAGTCTGTCTCAAAGGGTTAGGAGACATGGGTTATAGTGAGACGAGAAAACAAATCAGCTTTTGTTTCAAAAGGCTTCAGTTCTTTTATTTCAGCGTTCACAGGCCCTTCAGACTCAGATATTCATTAAAGTGATTTAAATGAGATGGGCACGAACTTGCCGCCTAATTAAAACATCTTCCCTCGTTTACAGAGTGGCTTTAAGCTGAGCTCTTTCGGGGGGAGAGGAGGGAGGAGAGGGGGAGGGAGATGGCTTTCTCTTCCTTCATTCTACCCCTCCACTGTTTCTCTCCTACAGCAGATGGTTTTGTTGGGCTCCAGTAGCCATGCAGCCAGTGGCCAAATAGGCAGATCCATTCTTTTTCTCTATGCCCATCAGACCTGGGCATTTGTTCCAATACCCACTTACACACACACACACACACACACACCAGAGATGTGAAGACAAGTATTGATAGAGTGCGCCCCTGAAATGTAAAAGCAAACACTTCCAATTCGCAGCATGAAAAATTGGTGTCGCCATTTCTCAAATGATATCATTACTATATCTTGAAAATGTTAATTTGCATAGTGGATATCCCAGCGGGGGGTGTGGGGTGGTGTATGTGTGGAGGGGGGGTTAATTATGTCTATTTCCGTGCGGCTTGTGCCAAGACAACCAAGAAAGAGAAGAAGGTTGAGCAGGAGGAAAAGATAAAGAAAGTAAGAGAGGGTGGGATGGGGAAGTGGGCAGATCCAACTTACTGATAACAATTAAAATAGCATTTTGGGCTCTTTCAAGCACTGAAAAGCTCATTTTTAGTGAAAAGGTGATGAGTCAATTTTAATTGAAATGGAGTTATTGCTCCAGAGGATCAGATCTGGATCTCATAGAATATTTATCCTATTTCTATATTATATTATAAATGTTTTGTAATTGTTGGTACATGTCTTATTTGTGCGTCTTTGTTGGTTTAAATTGGTTTAAATGGACTGTTTTCATTGGACTTCTCTGTTAAAAAGGACGGTTAATCTATCAAACAGGGAAGTGAACTGAAGGAAAAACAAGTCTAAAAACTCCATTATTGTTTGAATTTCCCCCAAATACTCTTTCTGAGGCACAATTACTCTGATGATTAAGTGAAGTATAGGGGAAAAAAAGTTTTTAATTAGGGAAGGAGCTAAATCGCATTTATCTGGAAATGGCTCCTTTCTTCTCTAAATTATCAAAGCTTCCATTATGTGTCAGGAAAATGATTTGTGGAAAAAAACCCAAACATCAATACATTAAAGCCTTTCACTTTTTAATTGGAATAGCATCTAGTTTTCCGGTGTTAAGGCAGCACAAAGTGCACCGCTGGATCGAAAACCAGCCTCCTAACAATTAATTTAGATTAGACACTTAATTATCAACCAAACGACTAAATAATGACTGACTTCATTTCAGATGGTTAAAAATTAACTTGTGCTCAGTAATTGAGTAATTAACTCTCCTATGCTTCACCTTAGTTTGCTAATTAAAAAATAAATATGACTTGATTCCATTTCTCAGGAGGCATTGTTGAGAGTTTTGTGGGCTCAAAGGAGATTCTTATTCTGAGCAGCAACTCACAAGGCCACAGCTTTATTTACAAGAAAGCCAATGACTGATTCTTCTTCAATGTTCTCATGTGTTGTTTCCATGTCCATATGGCGAATGCAAATTGAGTGTCTTAAGATTGATGAGGTGACAGGTGTTTCTACAGGACAGTGACCTTAGAGAAAGTGCAGTGTATTAACTGATCCCTTCATCTGTGGAAGACCAGGCTGGATGTAGGACTTTATATATTAATTTCAAACTTTGATTATCTATTTGGCCATATTTAGCTTTTTTCCTACTTTGGGACCAAATGCCTTTTTTTACACAACTGTGCTTTGTTAGTATTAAACTACAAGGGGATTTCCAACCACAGTGTCATTAACCCTTAGAACACAGAACATTTAGGCTGCTTTTTTCCGTTACTGTGTTAAAACCTATGTACAGTTGAGGCGATAAGAATGTGAAATAAAGAGTGTCTTATATCCCCTTTTTCAGCACAACCTATAGGCAATCTGATGACATGTTTTTTGTTTCCATTTTCACCAACTATATAAACACACCTGAGAAAAAAATACTCACATTTAAAAAAAAGAAAAAAAGAAATCCGATTGAAATCGTAAAATTTGGAAATAAGTCACATTTCAAAGTTTGCTTGGCTCGTTTTTATGCAGAAAAAAAGAAGAGAAAGTGTCTATTTTGTAGAGCCGCAACTAATGATCAGTGTTTGTCAATCCTGGAAATGATGATGTTCTCAAATGTCTTGTTTTGTCCACAAACAGATGCAGTTTTAATGATTTCTTGGTTTTATGGAGCAAAAGAAACCAGAAAATATTCACATTTAAGAAGCTGAAAAAATTTCAGTTCTACCATTTTGTGACTTTCGCACAATTATTACTACTCCCGTCACGTAGAGGTTATAAATGCTTCATCGATGTGTACTTAGGAATACATGTATATGCGTTATAAAATACATCATAATTTTGACTTAACAACACATAAGAAGCATTTTGTAAAGCCTGAAGATGTGACCTATAAACACACACCCCTAGGAGTTGTGCAGTATTCCCACTGTAATTTACCAAGGGTGCACCTGCGGCACAGATCTGTGCTACGTGAGCGCTAAGGGTTAAAGTCACCTGCATATAGATAATTTCTTATCACTTACTATGGCTATTTTTAGTCTTAGTATTTACAGAGCTTTGCAAGTCTGCTCACTTTTTCGCCTTTAGCTCTACAGAGCTCCCCCTAGAGTTTTGGAGTAAACATCCATCTATTGTCTACCACTTTATCGCCACTGTCATAAAACTCACCGCTAACGCTCCCCCCTCTCTTCATATGCCGGTTACATCCGTTTTACACGCTTCTGTTTTTGTTGTTTTTCAATTCTGGCCATTTGAAAAAAGCCCGGTCCGAAGTTTCCTTGTGTGTGACCCCTCGCTCGGTCAGCCTGGCTCTGCCGTGATGAACGCCTAAAATCTTGTAGCCAGTACCTCGCTAGGGGGTGTGTGTGTGTGTGTGTGTAATGCTGCAAAGCAATTTGTGTTTCTCGCGAGAACCAAGACTTTGTGCAACCTCCTGATTCTGAGGACTCTGGGATGGCGGCACTGATCTTGCAAGGCTGGTTTTCTGCTAACAGATGGTAGGGGGAGTGGAGACACGCCCCAATCAAGCCAGTTAACCATCACAATGACTCTGAAGCTATTAAATTTGGGTAAAGATCCTGCCTAATTCCGCTTTAATGCAAGTTAAACAATTTTGGTGGCATTGGTGTCAGTTGTGTAAGTAAGAGTAGAAGTTGGAGAGGTGAGGAATTGAAATGCAGTATTGCGTGTTGGAATTCAGGCGTGCTTGATGATAATGGACCAGTTTTTGTTGAACTCAGTTGTTTTGTGTTTCAGGAAATGTTCTTCCACAAGTTGTTTTTGGATTTCCAGTTTAGGAGGATTACTTTCTTTGCGAGGGTTAAGGTTACGAACAGAATACTTGCAGCAGAGGTTTGTAACGGTACAATTGCTAAGTCTCCTAGGATACATACATTGGGTACAGCTAAATCATGTTACTCCTCTCCATACAAAACATTTAAAACAAGCCAGCAGTGTTTTCAAACTTCATTTTCGGCTCTCCTGAATACAGGAATTGTGTGCATCGCAGGCGTATCCATAAATGGAGTAGTGTTATGTATGTATTGGGGGGCTCATCTTGGCCTTGGGTCCCAGGCAATTGCTGGTTGATAAATAAGATGCTGGGTTGTGGTCGAAAAGTGTTTGGACTGGCAGGAAATGCACACAGTAGAAAAACCTTGAGCAAAAAGGTCCAAAAAACTCCATTGCCCAGTACTACAACAATAACAGTGCATTCACACCAGTCCTTCTTAATCAGGGTAGATATGTAACCAACAGATGAGCGAGTTCTCTTGTTCATTGTTTGTCTCGTCTTCTCCTTCAGTAATTCTTGATGCAGTGCCGCCTCAGGCGAGGAGGGGAATACGTTTCTCAAAAGGTTTGGTTTGTTTCACTAAAGAGCGAAAGTGTAAAACTCAGACCGGCTGAACGTTGCAACCGAGTCCACAATCAGTAGCTGAAAACCCTACCCCTTCCATTATTAGCAGATGGTGGAAATGTGTGCATTTCATTTACATCAGAGGTCAGAACTGGGAGTAACGTCACCTCCAAGTTGACCATGTTCCAGTTGAGAAGTCAGGAGGAACTCCAATACAAACATGTGATCTCGTGCTAGCCATTGTTAGCTATAGCTACAGTTGAGATTAACGCTCTACACCAGGGGTCGACAAGTTTGAATACTGGGCCAAAACATCCTTTCTTCTTCAGGCAAATCCTATGTTTTGTTCTACTAACCTTTTTTCTTCTAATCTTAACTATTCAATACTGTACACAAATTAAAGATTTAAGAGGTGTTTTTTTTTTCCAGATCTGAATTTTGAATTATACAATTTTTTTTTTTTTATCTGATTAGTGAAGCAACATATGAACGGATAAAAATTGAATGACTGATTTAATGTGAAACAAATAAGACAGCAGAGGTTTTTTTTTTTTTTAAAAAATCTGACTTCATTCAGCCTCAGATTAGTGATCTGTCCTTTATTTGGGGATTCCCCCTTAATGTTTTGACCAAAGTAAAAAGTTAACTTCGCTGTTAATCCCTGTGATATTCTTCTTAGATTACAGCTCAGAAGTCGTCACTTCAGCAGGGACCAATATTCTGTTTTGATTAGCTTTTTTCTCCCTCTTTTAAGTGTGGGTTTTGTTGTGTTGTCTGCTCAGAGACAGCGAAGGGAGGGGGTAGCGGAGGGGGACTGGAGGCATAGCAAGCCGAACCCTGGCCTGCATGAGTGTCGCCCATATTATTATCAAGTTAATTAAAGCGAGCATCTGACAATGTCACTCGTGCCCAGGAAAAAAAGGGGGGGAGGAAGGAAGAAAAGCGAATTTAAATGCTGCGGTCTCTTAGGACCTCATGTCAAGGGCTGCTTTTCATTGAGCTCTGCATGTGTTTGGCTCGCACAGCCACTAGGAAAGTAAAAAAAAAAAACAAGAAGAAGAAGCTTTTATAAGCAAATGACATGAAGGATGTTCAAAAATGGGAGCAGGAAAATAAATACACATCAGGAAAAGCAGCAAATTAAAAGGATATGTAGAGAAAGCAGAAAAGAAAGATAGAGATGCATCAAAAGCGCCTCTCAAGCTGTTTAAAGTTGCACTAAGATTGAGGAAAAGGGGGTTCAGAGCAGCCCCGACCACCAGCTGACATTAAAGAGTCCATTTAAAAACTAGACATTGAAATGCAGAAAGCCTGCTTGTGTGTATAGACTCGGGGTCAAGTAACGGGAGGGATTATATGCTTCTTCATAATAATATTAATTAAACAATTTACATGCTAATAAGGTAACAATTATCGGAGCTTCTGGTGAAAGATTCAGGTTATTACAACACGCCAATCCCAGGGCTACGGGTCACGGGCAGAACAGCAGAGAGAAATCTCAACTCAAATTAACATTCTGTCAGCTCCAGAAATTGGATAAATAAAGTCGAATTAATTCACAGTAATGGAAGAGGGAGGGGAGGGGTGGGGGGCCACTTATTCAAGCAGCTCTGATTACCATTCAGTATTCACCAGCACGCGGGTGGCTTTCTGTCAAGAAATTTAACACAAAATGAAGCAGTCACCGCCTCGGGCAAGATCTGGCCCCTGCGACACCATTTACAATTTATATGTATAATCTCTCTCTCTCTCGCTCTCTCTCTCCCCCTCTCTCTCCTCTCTCCCTCTCTCTTTCTCTCTCTCTCTCTCTCCCTCTCTCTCCCTCTCTCTCCCTGGCTTTCTCAAAGATGCCCACCTGGACACTTGCACTCGGTTGCTCTTGGCCTGTGCTGCCATGATTGCGAATTTCAAAACCTTTCATTTACTAAAGCACACTTCAGTCTGAGCACAGTTTCTCGCGCACAAGCTAATCAGGTCGACTCCAAACCTCAACTGTAGTTGTCTGAGGCCGCGTCCAGACGGAAACGGCACAAAGCGATCGTTTTCTTTGCCGTTTTTCAACGGCATCGTGTCCGGAAATAATCTCCGTTCACACGTAACCGCCTGAAACGGCACAAAACGCTGTAGTACATATCCCAGAACTGTAAGTGGCGCTGTAACGTTACACCAAAAAAACAGAGAGGAAGACGTTTTACAAATTACAGACATAATAACGGTGACAGGAGACATAATTAACCAAGCCAGAAGAAAGAAAGGGAAATAATGTCTGTTTTAAGTTTTATTTTGCGACTTTACAGACCCCCGGCAACTTTATACTCTTTTTAAAAAAGGGACTAGCAACAAATCTCGCGACTTTCTGTCATAACCCATAACCTAAATACTGTGTGTGGTACAATCACTGATTGGTTTTGTTTATTCAAGTAAAATAGGTTTTCTCTCTTTATTTTACGACTCAACAGTTTTTTCACCCCCGTGTGTGAACGTGCTCTAGTGATATCTTACTTTTAATAGTAGTTGGTAACACTGTCAAACAGTCTCCAAACACCAAGACAATGAATGACAGCACAAGAGAGACCTTCCTAAAATAGTGTGGCGTTTTGAGATTTAAAACTGTTTCCATGTGGACAAGCCCTGAACCTCCACTAATGTGATGCTCAATTTTAATTTAAATGTTTTGGGTTGTGCTCGTAGAGTGACTCAAGAATAGGCAATGTCAGTAGCTGTCCAATGCTCCAATACTGAAATCTAGACAATATACAACAATGTATTATCCATCACCTACAGAAGATGACTCCTACTGACTTTTCAGATCCCTTAACTCACATTTCGTCCATTGTCCACCACTTTATCCTCCACATGAGGGTCACGGGGCTGCCGGTGTCAAACCCAGGTGACAAGTAGGGCGAAAGGTCGCCAGTCCATCGCATATAGACAAACAACCATCCACACCTACGGTTAATTTACTCTAATTAACCTCTGCATGTTTTTGGACATGTGGGAGGAAACCGGAGAACACCCACACAGACAGAACATGCAAACTCCACACAGAAAGGCCCGGAACCGGGGACACGAACCACGCGAACAGTGCTATAGCCACGTGTGCCACATTTATGGATAAATTATGAGAATGTTGCCATTTAGCAGTCACCAATTATAATCTTAGGATTGTTAGCATCATCGTTCTGAGCCTCAAAGAAAGACCAACGTCTCTGAAGAAACATCTGCCTCAACCGACACAACCGTGAGGGTTGTACCATACACAAGTACAAATACTATATGGTTCACAACATAAACAGTCACTCAAGAGAGTTTATGAGTAACAATGGGTAGTGTTTAAATCCTACCCCTTCAACAACGTGACACATCATCATAGAAGCAGGACACAACTTGTTCTAGTTGGAGATTCAACATGCCATTGTCAAAAAACCCATTAACCCTTTAGAACACGGAGCAATTAGGCTGCTTTCTTTACATTACTATGTTTAAACGTATATACAGAGGCTATAAGAATGTGCGATATAGAGTGTCTTATATCGTATAGTTTCTTGTTTCCATTTTCCTCAACTATATAAACACACCTGAACAAAGAGTACTCACATTTTTTTTAAAAAGTGAATTCTTGAAATTTGCAAATACGTCACATTTCAAAGTTTGCTCGCCTCAGGTATATCAACAAAAATGTTGTGACTTGTGCACAATTATTACTACTATTACTTATTGCTTAAAATATATACAGTATATGCGATAATTTGGACTCAACAACACATAAGAAGACCTGAGAGCCTGAAGATGTGACCTATAAACACACTCCCTCAGGATGTCCATAAAAGGCGTTGTTTATTATTCCCACTGCAATTTACCAAGGGTGCACCTGTGGCTCTGATCCAAGCCACATGAGCACTAAGGGTTAACATAACCCAGAAGGGTTGAGGTTTGAAAAGAGCCTTTACAGACTCCAGTGCGTCTAAAAATCCAATACAAAAAGCCACCTACTGTTGTCGTGCTGTTACATCTGCACACTCTTGGAGTCTCACTGTGTGTGTGTGTGTGTGAGTATTGAGTCATGTAGACGACAACCTGCTCTACAAGTAAACATCGATGTAAGCTGTTCAGGTGAAAAGTCAGAATAATGATGCAGAGTTTGAGCAGGATGACTAAAATATTAGGTGTTCTGTGTGTGTATGTGTTCTCACTTTTGTTACATCTTTAGGACCTTGCATAAACACTGACCTTTTCAGGACCGGTAGGCAGAACCCTATTTCTGAGGAACTGGTTAAGTGAAGGGATATGTTTTGAAATTTGGTGAGGTTAAGTTTAGGGTTAGGCATTAACCCTTAGTGCTCATGTGGCCGCTGGTGCACCCTTGGTAAATTGCAGTGGGAATAATACACAACTCCTCCACATTTCTAAAGCCTCTGTATATATGTTTTAACATAGTAATGGAAAAAAGCAGCCATAATGCTCTGTGTTCTAAGAGTTTAATTAAGGGATAAAGGTTAGGGTTAGGCATTAACGCAGGGGTGTCAAACTCATTGATCTCAAGTGGGCCGGACCAGTAAAATAATAGCATAACAATCTATAAACAACAAGAACTCCAAATGTTTCCCTTTGTTTTTACCTTTAATGAAGTATCTTTTTACAAAACACATGATGAACAAGCTAACATTTTAGCCATTATAATTTTACCATTTACACACGTGCATTACGATTATTACAGATCACAGTTGATCTACAAAGCCACACATATTTAGCCACAGGTATCTGGATCTGGAACATATAGTATATCACAAATGCATTCTGCGGGCCGGATGGAACCCTCTGGTGGGCCAGTTCTGGCCTGCGGGCCGTATATTTGACACCTCTGCATTAGCTGGTTATGGTTAAAATAATACTTGGTTTTGACTGTCCATATGAAAATATATAGATATAGATATCTCTCTCTCTCATATACATATATATATGACATATATATATATGTGTATATATATATATATATATACATATATATATATGGAAGTCAATGCAGAGTACTTACAAGAATAGCTGGACAAACCTGTGTGTGTGTGTGCAGGGGTCCCTGAGAGATGGAGAGAGGCTTGTAGTTTGAAATGCAATGTGACAGCTCAGGAAAAAGGGGGATGATAAAGGCTCTGTTATTGGATCAATGTGGCCTTGAATGCCTCCTGTAAAACACGACACACACTCTCACGCACGCACACACAAGGAGAAAGTATTGCCTCTTGTTAAAACCACCTTCTGTGGATCATTTATAAAGAGTTTAAGTGTAAAGGCGTTGAAGCTGTTATCAATTAAGAGTCTTTATTAACATGCGACATTGTTTACTGATTAGTTAGAAGCTCTTTTTGAACCAAAAATCCATTTCTGAAGCACTCATCAATATTGTCCACTGAAAACTCATTATGATATGTCAGTACAGGTCTTAGCCTAATGTCAAATGGTAAATTTGAAGATAGTTGGTGACAGTTTCAGGAATGATGTTCACGTGTCTGTGTTTCAGTGAAGTTAGAAACATCATCAGAGCTGCTGCGGCTCGTATTGATAATGAGCTAAATAATATATAAAGTTAATACATAGTTAAGGTAAGTGTCAGGAGAGTTTCTCTAATTAAGTAAAAAGCCTGAAGACACCATGTGTTGAGACATGTTTGAATTATAAAACAACATGTAAAACATTTTTTATCCATCTTTTTACGACACTTTCATAAAAAGATCATTTTTCATCTCTGTTTTTGCAGATAAAGATATTAGGCCTGGCAACCCAAACGTTGTTTTAAGGGACAAATGATTAATTGCATTAATTACTTTTTTTTTTCTTTTTTAAAACCCCTTTATTTTAAGTTATTTCATAAATTGGAGCAGGAAAAGGTTTTGGCTTCTTTTTCTCTTTTTTGTGTGTGACTTTATTGAGATTTTCACGGAGTCCATGTATCAATACGTCTTCCTCACCCTCACTGTTTTGACAGAGCTGAATTAAAGGTGTAATTAACGATCGATCGGACAGAAACACAACTCTCTCTCCCTCCCTCCCTCCCTCTCTCTCTCTGTCTCCCCCTCTGTTTTTACCTCGTGCTCCGTCTTCCTACCCCATTAACCGCGCCTCTGACGTCACAGGGCGATTAACGTTTCTTATTGGCCCCGCGTGCAGATGGAGGAGTCCTAATGAGGGATGGTGGCGGAGGGAGGAGGAGGGTGGGAGATCTCGCGGAGAGAAAGAGCTCGGGGTTGACACCTCGGCTGGACCGTGAACGCATCACACCTCGCACAGCCCCGGTCTCCGCCGCTTCTCGAGGCTGCTTTCAAAGCGTGTAGTGGCCGCGGGAGACGGCTGTCGTCTGCCCGGGCTCCCTCTTCTCCTCCTTCTCCTCCTCCTCCTCCCGCTCCTCCTCCTCTTCCTCCTCTCTCTGACTCCTGCGTGTCGGACTGCATGTTCAGCCACACTGACTCCCTCTGCGTCGTCACTTCGGCCCCGCCGCTGCAGCCCGGGCGAGCATGGACAGTCGGGTACTCGAGCATCCTCACGCCCAGTTCGGAGGCTCCTTGGGCGGGCTGGTGGGCTTCCCGTACCCGCTCGGGTCCCATCACCACCACCACCATCCACACCACCACCACCACCCTCACCAGCACGCCTACGAGCTCGCCGGCGGGCACCAGCTGCAGTCCGCGGCCGTCGTGCCCTTCTCGATAGACGGATTACTTAACGGCTCGTGCTCGGCCTCTGTGGTCAGCAACTCGCTGCTGTCCGCTGACAGCCCGCAGTTCAAACTCTCAGGTACGCTCTTTAAAATATAAATATATATATATATAACTCAATTATAGACCTATGTGGGAATAATGTAGGCTATGATAACATTTGTAAACTGACTGTTTTTGATCACATTCTGTGGCCTCTGACTGATTTTGAGCAGAGTTTACAGAATACAGCATTCAGTTATGTTTAAAAAGTTTTTTTTATTTTTATATACTTTTTGGTTGTTTTTTTAATTTAAAAACTTCATGTTCAGGTTCATTTATAATCGTGCAAGCCAGCAATGAAAGTACAAGCTTGTCATTCATAGGCTGTACAGAGGAAGTTGATGCTGGGCTTGAGAATGAGGATTTATGATTATTTTAATTTTTTTGGCAGATAATGAATGAGCCAAATAAAAAAAAAAGTTGTTTTAAAAGGCCGAATTTTGTGGCGTAATCTGTTAAAGTTGTATAAGCAAATATATTTTAAAGAAATGAAGAAAAGAGACAGCTGATGCTGATTTTTGCATAAATCTACTGTTTTTACAAGCACATTCATCAACGACAGCCTTGTAGAGTGAATCCCTCTCTCTCTCTCCTCTCCCATTCACACACACACACACACACATACACCTTCTTTCTCTCACCCTCTCTCTCTCACGCACACACAACACACACATACACACACGCTGGTGCAGATTCTGGGGACCCGGATAAGGACAGTCCCGGTTGTAAACGGAGACGGACGCGGACTAACTTCACCGGGTGGCAGCTGGAGGAGCTGGAGAAAGCTTTCAACGAGAGCCACTATCCAGATGTGTTCATGCGGGAGGCGCTCGCGCTCAGGCTAGACCTCGTGGAGTCCAGGGTTCAGGTAAAAAAAAAAAACACCAAAAAATAATAATAACAAACATTTGTTTTAGGTTTAGAAATACTGTAGTCATATGTCAGTTTTCGTTTAAATCTTAACAATCAAAATTCCTAAAGTGATAATAATAATAATAATAATTTATTATGTCCTAATAATAATTGTAATTATAAGATGAATTTGTGCTGTGCTGGTGCTCACAGGCCTGCCCCTGCCCCTCGCTGAGATCGCTATTTGTCAATTATCAAAGCGTCAATAAAGGCTCTGTTTTGAATTATGCATGGAGGCAACCTATTGATTTATGGGTTAATAAAAACAAGGCTACTGAGCAAAAGCAGGAGCTGCTCTTCCTTTTCCTTCACTTTTACTAATTATATATTAACAATTTTACCAGTGACAACAGGACTATGCCAATTACAGTATGTTCCAATTGGAGACCATTTTTTATTTTCATTGTTATTATTCTTATCATCAGGCTATTTGTTATTAACTAAATAAATACATTATGTGATAGTAAAATATTTTAAGAATATCTATTTTGTAATGGAACATTTAACCTATTTTAACACATAATATTTAGTTTTTTTATAATATATAAGAACAAAAATACAAATATACATTTGTTAAGGGTGACGTTTCCACCTCTTCCAATTAGACGATAATAATAACATTTGATCTAGTAATAATAAAAATATTTGGCACAAATAATCCCATGTGTTAAACATGCAATGGCAGGTTATTGTGCGTCTTTCTCGTGCACACACGCGGTGTCTAGAGCTCATCTTCTCCGTTGCAGCGGAATATGTTGTTCGGGGATTTCTCTCCTAAACCTCAGATTATTGTTCCCCCCTCAAGCCGCTTAACGCTCCGTTATCACCAGGTTTGCGCAGCAAAGATATAAACCAACATTAACATTTCACAAGAAGCGCCACTGACGGTTTTTTTTGTTTTTTGTTTTTTTGCGGATCTTCGGCTCGTGCGAACTTCGGTTATCAGCGGCGGACACGCGGCCCAGAGGCCGGGCAGAGGGAGCTCTCAGGCGGGGGGGAAGCTCCCTTCGCTCGGCTCGGCGGTAGTGTTGATATTGAGCGAAGGTGCTGGGTGTAAAATAACACACAAAGACGCGGGGATGTGGTTGATTTAGCTGCGGTGCAATTAAATCTAATTGGTGGAGCTGCTTATTAGAGTCACTGGTAATTAACACGCGCGCATCTGTGCGTCAGCTGGTCCACACGTGACCTGTGTGTGATGTTTAATGCAGCAGTGGAGGAGAGGACAGTTTTTATGAGCTCAGTCTGGTTTTCTCCTCTGTCTCTTCATCTGATAAAGGCTCTGACACTGATTTATCAGTTAGGTCCTGGCAGGTGTGAGGTCTGCTCTTGGCCCATGGGTTGTCTTTTTTGGACACACGCACACACACACACACAGACACACACTATCAGAAACATTTTGTCTGGAGGAGCCATCTTCACTGATTTAATTAGATTTGGGAAACTGTAAAAAAAAAATACAAGGGACACCTAACACTGAGTCAAAAGCAGCACAAGAGAATCGACTAATCTATGACGCATTTGATAAATTGATTCATTGTTAATTACAGGGATATTCATTTATTATTGTGTGTGTGTGTGTGTGTGTGTGAGCATTAATGTATTCCAGCCATGGAAGAACAAATGTCCTATTTTACCATGTTTTTATAATGCAAGTAAAATAACAGTAAATCCATCAATTATTTTGAGATTTCTATTTTTTTTAACTGAGTAAAAATGTCAGACAGTATTGAAAACACCATTCCCCCACAGTCCAGGTGACCCTGCTTTATATTTTTGTCAGGCTCTAACTTATATTATATATCGCCAATTTTATATTTATATAGAAAATGCGCAAAAACTTAGATAAAGATTAATTGATTAATCATTCCAGGAACAGACCTAAAAACAAAACTGCAGAGGTCATGTGCCACTTTTTAAACCTGTGTCTCATGTGTTCATGTGTGTTCAGGTGTGGTTCCAAAACCGACGTGCTAAATGGAGAAAGAAGGAGAACACAAAGAAAGGTCCAGGGCGGCCCGCACACAACTCCCACCCGACCACGTGCAGCGGCGAGCCCATGGACCCCGAGGAGATCGCACGCCGGGACCGAGAGCGGGCCGAGAAGAAGAAACGGAAGCAGGAGAGGAAGCTGCTGAAATCCCAGAACAAACTCCTCGCCGGCGAAAGCTTCCACACGCCCGGGGGTTCTGAGAGCGACAGCGGCGTCTCGCAGTTCACCGACAGCGAGCAGCAGTCGACGAACATCAACGGGACTATACACATCGACATGCCGGCGACGAAGGGAGCAGGGGGACACCAAACTGAATCCAGCTGTGACCAAACCAGACACGACTTCAGCCAACTGCAAAGCCACCAAAACCAAAGAACCGCGGGAGAACCGGAGCAGGTCTCTCCAGGCAGCACGCACAGCTCCAGCCCGGAAGGCCCCAGGTCCTCCACCCTGCAGAAGAGGAACCCTTTCAGCGTGGAGAGCCTCCTCTCTGACGCCACGCCTCGACGCAAATCTCAGCTGGACTTCCCTTCACTGCCCAGTCAGAGGACACTGGTGGGTAAAGGTCACTTCTTGCTTTACCCCATTACACATCAGCCCTTGGGCTTTCTGGTGCCCCAGGCGGCCCTGAAGGCCACGTCGTGTCAGGACAACATTAACAGGCTCAGCCTGGGACAGAGGAGCCCCGCTCCCTCTGACCTCTCCAGCTTTGTCATTAAGCCTCTAAACTCGGATCATACGGAGCATAACTCGCAGCAGCAGCAGCAGCATCACCACAATCACGTTAGCAATAGAGCAGAAGGAGCAGACGGGGAGTGCGGCGGCGACTGCAGCGACGGAAGACTCCCCGCTTCCCCTTCAGCAGGCGGCGCGCACGCTCAGTCCACTCTGTCCAGGCTGAGCTCGGCGCAGTCCAGCCACGACAGCAGCGAGGACAGGACTCTGAAAGTTCAAGCGGAGGCAGCGGCCGCCGGCTGCCAAGCCGCAGAGCTGTGTGCAAAAGAGGAGCGAGCGTCTCCAGGCCTCTCCGAGTGTCTCAAGGCAAACACAGACTGTCAAGAAACACCCGGAACAGATGGAGAAGATGTCGATATGGACTAACACTTTGCGAGGAGCAAACATAAACAAAGGACCAGGAACACTGCTCACACAATTCAAACATTCCCAAAGCTCTGCTGAGACACTCGAAGAAAACATATCAGGAATCAGGAGACTTAACTCTCATCTATTTTTTAATCAGAACGACGTGTGATCAATCCAGATGGCGGCCCCCCAAACAGGCTGTGGCTGCCCTCTCCTTCTTCTTCTTAGGGCTTTAGGCCCAACACACCTTTTTAGAAGCAGCTGCTTTTATTTTTTTTTCCCCTCCTTTTTCTCGGTGACCAACTTGTAACAAAAAAAACGGAAAAAAAAAACTTAGGCTACAAAATAAATCACAACAAAAATCCTCAGATATTGTAAAAGCGAGAAAAATGATATTTATATGTAAACATTTTGATAAATAAAGTTATTGCTTAAATTGAATCACTGTCTTTCCGGGGTCTCTGCTGCTGCCCCCCACCCCCCCCACCCCCACACACACACACCACCACCTTTGGATGGATGGATGAGATGGAGGAGGGGGTGATGAGGGGGGAAAACAATAAATAACTAACAGGGGGAGGTTGCTGTGGATCACGACGGCTGGAGTTTTTGTGGTGTTACAGCAGATAAATCCCTCTTTCTTCCTCTGCGTAGTGAGCCGGAGCTGCAGCTCAAGTCCGTCTGGCTGTTTGTATTTATTGCTTTAACAAATTTATTCATTTGAAAGGCCGAGCTGGAATGAGGTTAGTGGCCGCGGGGCTGTAGGACCCTGCCGCCTCCTGCTGAGTTTTGATATGAAAGTAATTATTTTCCCACTGGCTGCCGTGGGGGCCTCCAGGCACTGCACCCCCCCAGCCCCACCCCACCCCTCACACACACACACCCCTCCACCCTTCCAGCCCAAAGGGTTATTAGACATTACCGATTTCTAGTGATATGGAATCACATAAACTTCCTACAATAATAGAATTAGCATGAAAGGCAGGGGTGTCAAATTGAAATGGGAAAATAATAGCCGCGCCAGCTGCACCGTGCGCGTGCATGTGTGTGTGTGTGCGTGAGTGCACACAGACTATTGAGGAGGAGGAGGAGGAGGAGGAGGAGATGGTGGCGGCAGATTCGTGGGGCGGAATTTTCATGAGCTGCCTCGGTTGTCAGACGGCCCTTGTCGTCGGCTATATTAAGATAGATGTTCGATGATATCCCTCATTGTTCTGTCGCTTATATTGATGTTGCTGCGTTATCGCCCTATTGATCATGTGTCGCACATAATAGGACAGGCGCGCGCCCGCCCGCCCGCCTGCCTGCCTGCGCCTTCTTACAAAAGCCCGGGCCCCTCGTCATTTGTTCTAATAGGAGCGTGCAGGTCCCCCGAGGGAGGGGGGCAGATAAAGACACAGGGATGTGCCAGGCCTCATATTAATATTTTTTGGGGCCAAGGAAGTGAGAATGTAAACACAGATGTTAAGCAGTTCTAAAACGAGGGTCCGTGGACCCTGGGAAGTGCATGGCTCACTGCCACAGGGGCCCCCATGACGATCTATTAAAAAGGATCATTATACGCGGTTTATATACTTGGACTGAGCAATGTGGGTAATATTATTTTTTTTTATATATAAGTCAAGCTTTTGTATAGATTTAACCACTGAGCTGAGCTTTTACCGTGAGATACAATCAAAAATTCAACGTAAGGATGAGAAATTAAATTGTTTCTATAACATACATGGCATTCAGTGATTAAATAGAACAAAAAGAAAATTAACTTAAATTGCAGCCTTATTGCGATGTCCCAAATTGTAATTTCCAGTTTGAAAATGATGAATTGTTAAGCCCTATAAATGATATATGAGAGCTGACAATGTCTTTTTAAAAAATGACTAATTTATGGCAGCTAATCATGTTTTCTTGTTAAATCTGAAGATTGGACTAAATGCAAACCTGATTAACATATAATGAGACATGTTGTTGTTGTTGTTAAACAGCCTCTTTAAGTTTAAACAGATTCTTCAGAACTTACTGAAAAACAAACTCATGGCCATTTAAAGCATGTTTGTTTACTCGTATTATTCTGACGCCACTCTTGTGTTTTACTCAGTTACTCATGTAAATAGACGGCAGTTTCCAGTCAAAATGTTTTCAAAGTTTAGATTGAACAATATTTGAATGATTTCTTGGTCTGTTGTCAGATATTTAACTGTCCAGAGATCCAAAATGATTAGGCCTCTAGGGGTCAAAGGTCAGTCGACAGTCATCACAGGACGTGAAACCAAATGCAGCTTTTGTGTCTAAAACTAAATATTTAGATATTTAAATTAATCATTTTGACAGGCCTGGCTGTAACTACGACTATATTGATGGTGGCTCAGTGGTAGAGCAAGTTTCGACTCCCAAGGTTGTGGGTTCGATTCCCGGCTCCACAAGTCTACATGCCGATGTGTCTTTGGGCAAGACACTGTGTAATCCCATGTTGTGCCAGCGGCGTGTGAATGGTAGAGAATGTGTGAGTGAATGGGTGAATGGCAAAAGCTCTATATAAATACAGACCATTTAAATGAATTAAAATACCATGTACATTAATTTATAACATCATAGTAATAGTACTCACATTACAGGCTAATATACTTTGGAAAGAACATCTAATATTATCTCTTTATTACCACAACTGCATTGGATATAACATGTTATTACTATATAATATGACCTCCTTGTTACAAAATGATTATTATATTTGTACCACATTGTTACTGTACGGTTATGTGAAGCTTTGGCAACAATGTATCAAATTCAAATTATCAAAATCAAAATACACAAATTGCAAATTTAAGCATTCTAAAATATTGTATTTTATTTGTTTGAAAATACACTTTTTGTTTGCAATGATCGGAATTTTGTTTGCGTTTGCGCTCCCTCATTTTTGTTTGCGATTCTGACCATGGGCGGAGCCTTAGGGAGCTGCCTGCTGATTGGCTACTGCGTTTTGGAGCAAACAGCTCAATGGCCTGGAAGTAGTCATGGGCTTGGAGTCGCTGTGGGTGTGGAACTCGTTCTCCAAGCTTTCCCCCGTCGACATTCGACAAAATAATTCTTAGTATCTAAGGTTTTTAAGCTGACAAACATTCGAAACTTACAATTATTTTGTCGAAAAACTTGGGCCCGTGACTACTGCCGATCTATTGAGCTAGCCAATCAGCAGGCAGCCTCCTAAGGCCCGCCCATGGTCAGAATCGCTAACAAAAAAAAAAAACAGGGTGCAAAGAAGAGGAAGCGTGAACGCAAAAGAGTCAGAGCAAACACAATTCCGATTATGGCAAACAAAAAGTATATTTTCAAACAAATAAAATACGATATTTTTGAACGATTATATCAATATTTTATTTGCAATTTGTGGTTAATTGTTTGCTCAATTCATAAAGTGTTGTTTGAAAATATCAACATCCATATATTTGAGGGGTCACTGGATGAGGTAAAAAAAAAAAATGAGAACCTCTAAATTTACCCTTTAACAGGTGTGACTGTGAACCCTCGCCCGTGCACTCACCAGCCGTCTTTGCGTGCGTGCGTGCGCGCTCCTGTTAAGGAAAAAGAAAAAAAAGAAGCTTGGTTTAGCTTATGAAGTGTAAACGCCACCAATTCCCCGGACAGTGAAATCCCAATTATTAAAACCATTAATTCTGGCGAGCTGGCGCGCGAAGCAGTCGTGTTGACAGCCCGGCTAAATATGCCCGATCCCTCCCGGTCACCTCGCCCTTTATTTGCAAATAAATTGAGGAGGATCCGAGGGACAGAGCTTTAGTTTGCTGCGCCGACCTAAAATGAATTTCCGTGCCTGAGTCCCTTTAATAATATTTACATAATTTTCGCTCAGTGACTCTGCGCTGTTTGCGCTGTAGGAAGCTTAGTAGGAGGCTTATAGGAAAATAATTAGAGAGAAGGAGAGAGAGGGAGGGAGAGGGAGGGAGAGAGAGGGAGAGAGAGAGGGTTAAGACCGAAGCTCAACACTAAATTCCCAGACAGCCAAAATCAATGAAAGTAATAACCCTATTATTTAATTCATAAGGACATTATTTTCCCATAAGGCCTCGGGAAACGTCCCCTTCGACCGAAACAATCACATTAAATCGCTCATTCTGCGCGCGTGCTCTGTGAAATTCCCTAGTTTTTATTCTCTCTCTCTCTCTTTTTTTTTGTTAGTTGGAGGAGGAGGAGGAGGAGGAGTGTGTTACTGTAATCAATTACCTTCAAGAGTGCGATTAATTACCAAAAAGTAGGTTTGATTCTTTGTGGTAGCAAATCTGTAACAAAAATAAATAATTTTAAAATAAATGATTTTAGAACCATGCATGCAGGGCCGGCCCAAGCCTTTATGGGGCCCTAAACTGGGGCCCAAAGCCCCCCCATCACACACCTCAGATTAGCCAGTGCTAATCTACAAACTGCATAAATTGTAATTATTGTGTTATTTAAACCAAATCAGTGTCACTTTTTAAAGTGACCATGTATTAATTTGCAAGTGAATCACAAAGTGTGGTGATTCTGAACTTGAATTAAACAAAGTAAACCAGTTTAATGACTTAGAAACAGATGTGCAAATGTGCACTAAATGAGCAAACTTCACAACTCCAAAATAAAACCCAACATTAGATAACTGCATGTATCGAGATATTTCTTTAATATATTAAATTAGAACGTGTTTTATGCCTCTGGTGCCGTGTTAACGTGTCATCACACACAATAATCCAGTAACTCCTCACTGCGTGAGTCTGTTTCTTTTAAAAGACAGCAGGTAATGTATAATATAACAGGTTTTTTTGTTGTTGTTGTTGTTGTCTGGTATGTTTACAGTATGTGAAGCTGACACTTCATTCGGTGTAAATAAGCATTTCATTAGTGCTTTAATTAATTTGGAAATAATCCAATTGTTGCCCTTAAGAGGAAGAAGAGGAGAAAGTGTCATTGAGGCAAAACAACATCAAACAGGCTGTTTTTATATAGATATTTTAAATAGATCAGATTGTAATAAATGAGAATCACTTTGCTGTAGTCATACATGTCACAACAAGAAAAAACATCATTATTCATTAATGTATATATCTATATATATATATCTATCTATATATATATATATATATAGATATATATACATATATATCTATATGTGTGTATATATATATATATACATATATATATATTAATGTAAAAAACATGATTGTGAGAAATAAAAGAGCTTTTTTATTTTTTTTTGTTGCAACAAAGACCTGTCTGTACATCTGTAATCAGGGACAGGCCTGTAGACCTGAGTGGGTGAGAGGGTGAGGGGATGAGGGAGGGTGAGAGGGTGAGGAGAAGGAGGCCCCTGTTTCGGTGGCACCAACATAAAACGACCAATCGATCAAGTGGAGCGTGGCCTGGTGTGTGTGCGTGTGTATGTGTGTGTATGTGGCCTCCCGCCGCGCGTGTGCCGCTCATGCATCACACTTTATGAATTCAATTTCATCCGCGGGAGAAATTTTCAATTTGAACGCGCGATCATTACGGCGAGGGGGGAGAGAGAGAGGGAGGGAGGGAGGGAGGGAGAGAGAGACGGGGAGCTGCTGCGTAAATTGTTTTTGCTCTATTATGCATTCGGACGCCATCATTTTTCTTTCTAATTACCGAGGTGTCAGTGCGGCCTGTCACCGGGGCGCTGATTTTCAATTTAACTGATCATCATACATTCATTTTCCCCATTTGATAAATCTGCTCTCCGGACGCGGCCGCCATGCGCGGAATATTAAAGCGGCGCTGCCGCGCGGTAATGGACGGATGTGTATGCGGCAATGAGCGCGGATCAGCCGGCTAATTTAGCACCTTCCACATTCCCCGTCTGCACCCACCGACACCGACCCCACCCCCCCACGCGCACACACACACACACACGCACATCACCATTTCCACATCTCCAATCCTCAGGAGGAGGCGAGGAGAGGAGGAGAGGAGACTGTAACCTCCAAGAGTGAAGAAATAGAGCCTTGAGGTTAGAGGGAGAGAGAGAGAGAAGTGCTGTAATTTATAGAGGCAGGATTAATTAACGCTAATTGAGTTCTCCAAGACGTGTTATTTTCATTTAATTGCAACAAATTTGCACAATTAATTATCAAACATCGTTTCAAGCACCCTCACCTCCTCAGGTCCACAAGCCTCTGCACATGCACCAGAGCAGCTTTAACTCGTGACCTCTGACCTGCAGCACATGGACCTGCACCAAATTAACAATCTCAATCTGAAAGGAAGCTCAGAGGGGACAGAGATTTTTCTGTTTACCCATTTTTACTCATTGGCTTTTGATGCAGACTTGTTTATTTGTGTTTTTAATACCTTCTACAGTATTTTATTGTTTTATTATTGTATGTTTTAACTGTTCGTTCTTAGGTCTATTAGGACAGCTTATGTTTTTATATTTTATTTCTTTTATTTATCTCTGATGTGCAGAACATTCTCTCAGCCATCGTTGTTTTAAAAAAATAATAATATAATATAATATAATATAATATAATATAATATAATATAATATGATATGATATACTATAATATAATATAATTTAATATAATATAATATAATATGAAATGATATAATATGACCTCATGACCTCATCTTGGTCTGGGGCATTACGTGGCCAAGTGGAAAGGGAACTTGGCTTGTAACTGCAGGGTTGCTGGTTAGAGTCCCCTCCCCAGGCGCTGCTCAGTGGCTGCTGCCTGCTGCTCCTAATTCTAGGAAGGTTTCTAGTAGAGGAGGTGTTAAATGCAGACAAGGAATTTCCCCTGTGGAACTAATAACCGACTAATACGACATAATATAATATAAAATCTGCATATACTGTGGTTTAAGGTAGTTTAAATTTTAAATCATCACTAATATTTTAATGTGAAAGGTCAAATGTGCCAATAAAGGTGTACGGATGCACCTTGATTCGTTGGCTTAATAATGGCTAATTTCACCCCATATGGACAAGTATATGATGATGTTTTGTTTATCTGGGCGTTTGGAGTTAGTCTAACTGATGAAGTACGATGACAAACACAAAATTCCTAAGTTCACTCAAAGTAAATTAGCCAAGTTATATGAAGACAACTTCATTTTGAAGGAACTTCATTAATTTCAGTGTTACCAACTGATGTTTCTCTCTTTTTTAGTTTTTCCTGATCAAATGCAGCTTTAAACCTGTGATTTCATTAATGTTTGTGCTTTAAATGGCTTTACAATTGTTCAGTTACTTGTATATAATGAAAACGTCTTTGTTTCTTTTTCCAGGAACAGAAGCTTTACTTGCTGCACCTCTTATTATTATTATTATTGTTATAATAATTATTAGAGCCAAGGTTAAAACTTTCATTAACACTAATTTAAAACTAAAACTTACATTTTTTCATTCCAAACTCTTTAAAGCCTCTAAAAACCAAATGTATTTAACGAGCACACACGTGATCTCTTTAAAATCAATTATCCCTCCTGCACATTAAAGAGAATCTTAATTCTGTCCAAACTAATTAGAGGTGAAGCTAATTAAACGTGTGATACAGAGAGTGTAATAATTGTGAGTGAAATACTTCATCAGCTCCGGGACATTCAGGGGGATTCACTGGTGGAAAAGAAGAGTTTTACAGTTTTCAGTCCTGGAGGCTTCTTTTAAAATAATATTAAACAGCAGATGCTTTATCACGGCACAGTAATAAGATTTGAATTTGATGACTTTTTCAGAACTCGCGATTTCTTCTGTTGAGACCTCTGATAATATGATGTGTGATTGTTTTATAATGACACTTTACTCACGTCTATTTATGGATCGATCTGAACTAAGAGCAGTTTGTGTAGTGAGGGCTTTCATTGTCCTTAAATAACACGAGAGTAAACATGTATTTTTGTTTTGTTTTTTTTCCCAATCGTAGTTAATTTAACAAGTCAAGTTAAAAACCTGACGTGGTTCAGACTCGGTGCACGAGTCAAGTTTTTCAATTGTTTTCTATTTTTGGTTTTAATAAGGTCAGAGGGAAATGAAACAAGCGTGAGATTTGATTTGTACTGTACACACACACACACACATATGCAGAAATGGGGATATGTGACAGCAGGTAATGAATGTGTGTGTACGTACTTGTGTATTTGTGACCTCCTCCTCATGGAGACCAAAACCAGGTCCTAATGAGGCAGAACCTTATTTGTGAGGAACTGGTTCAGTTTAGGGTTAAGATTACGCTTGTGGTTATAGATTAAGGTTAGGAGATTAAGCAGCAGCAGCAGCAGTGTCCTAAGAAGAATAGCTGCCCAAACCTGTGTGTGTGTGTGTAGGCCTGTGTGTACTTGTGACCACTTGAGGACCTTTAATAAATACTGACCTTGTCAGGACCAGTACAGTCCGTGTGGAGACTGAAAGACAGAACTGGTTAAGTTTAGGGCTAGGATTTGAATTGTTAGGGTTATTTTTAAGGGTTAAGAGGGTTAGGGTTAGAATGGGGTTTAGATTATGGTTAGGTTAAGGGTTATTGTTAGGTATTTAGTTGAGATGGTTAGGGTAATGCATAATGTCTATGAGTGTGTCTCTATCGCTCTCTCTCTCTCTTTGCTTTATGTGTGTTGTGTGTGTGTGTCTCTCCCTCTTCCCCCTCTCTCTGTCTCTGCTTTTTGAGTGTAAGTGTGTGGTGTGTGTCCCCCCCTCTGTGTGTGTGTGTGTGTGTGTCTAAGGTGAGCGTTTATGGCCTCGTCTTTGTTTCATCAGCCCAGTGGTTGTAATAAATGCCAACGAGCCAACGGGATAGATTTTAATTAAGTCAGTGAGAGATGAGTGGAGTGACACAGGCGGGGCGGTGGGGGTGAGATGGAAGTGGAGGGGGACAGTTTTTCAATAAATCGGTTCGCTCAGGGGTTAGTCGGTGATTTCCTCGGCAAAGTGTTGGGGCCGAGCAGGACTCGCAGTAATTTGGTTGATAAATCAGCAGTGTTAGGGGCATGAAGCGCGCCGGTCCACCGGTTGGTTCTGCGCGTGATTTATGTGTTACCCGGGGGTCGTACACAGACTCGTGACAGTCCAGGATGAATTAACCAGGAGGCACCGCACTCCTAATGAGCGGGTATTATTTCACACACACACACACACACACACACACACACACCCCATGTGGCACTGAATCACACACACACACACACACACACACACACACAGCTATTCTTGTTAGGTCACTGCACTGGCTTCCACTCATTCGGCCTAACACCCAACCCTTTATCTCTAACTTGAACCAGGTTCTGCGTCATTGGGACCTGCAGACTTTGGTCTCCATGAGGACTACAGGTTCTGAAAAAGGCATTAAAATGTTCTCAAGAGGCAACAAATACAGGAACACACACACGTTTGTGCAGCATTCGCAGTGGGGACACCCATAGACAGGTACCAGGTACTATCGCTAATGGAAAAGCTAAAATAAAGCCGGGTCTCCACCACATGGTCCCAGCTCGACTCACCTCTAAACGGTTTGTTTGTGTTTCCATTACTATACTGTATATACTGGGGTGTCCAAATCATTATAATTCAGGGGCCACATACAGGAGGTATTTGAGGTCAAGTGGGCCAGACCAGTAAAACAATAGCATAATAACCTATTACCAACAAGAAAATCCAAATTTCTCCCACTATTTTGTTTTAAATTGAATCTTTTTACAAAATATATTATGACCAACCTTAAAATTCTTGATAAAATTCACTGATAAATCCGTGGCCCGCGGTCTGATGACGTCACGCATAGTTTCAGCTCAGCTTGGAACCTTGCCAGAGCAGGTACTAAAAAAGTACCAGGTCATATCGCTAATAAAAACGATATATATATATATATATACATATATCGTTTTTATTAGCTTTATTATTATTTATATATACATAGAGAGAGACTATTGTTCAATAGAGGTCTGGCAACAACTGATTGGGGTTAACTGAAGCATAAAAGTGACAGATAAGTGTCCTGACAAAGATCTAAACACACAAAACAATTTCATCACATATTGATTATCAATACCACCCATTTATTTCTCCTGAGTATGTATTTGACTGTGAAGCCAGAACCTGAAAGATGATTTTCACTGCAGCTACAGTGCAGATGTGCAGAGGAAGGACGTTCAGATCCTTTATTGAGAAGTAAAGTCAATTCAAATCTCCCATGTAGCCATTGTACTGTATGTGAGTTATTAGGATAAAGGCACAAAGACACTTGGAACATTGAACCCGCCTGTGTACAAAGTGCTTCAGGTAGTTGAGTCCGGTATTTAAATACACGTTCAAAGGTCTTGGTCTCACTTGTACAAGACATTTTAATCTGGTTGGCAGATAGAGACACAGGATAATGGGTCACAGTTCAAACTCCTGTTTGAATGGACACTACTAACTAACCGTTATAACTTACATTACATTACATTACATGTCATTTAGCAGACGCTTTTATCCAAAGCGACTTACAAGGGAATTGAGTACAACAAGCCAGGGGTGGAGTTGAACTTGCGACCATGAAGTCTTTGTACACAGGGTCTTAACCACAGGGCCACTACACCCCCCACTATAACTGATTTTGTATACATCTGTTTTTATTCCATTTTTATTTTTTATTTATAGTTTGTTTTCTATTTTGACTTTAGAAGGTTCTCTAAAGGTTGCATGAAGGTTGTGACAAAGAAACTTTAGGGGAACGTTCTCTAAAGATTTTATATTGTGACAAAGTCACGTGCTGGGAACCAAATGTGCAACCAAAAAGTAACGTTAGGGACCATTTCCATATCAACCACAGGAGAACCTACAGGGAAACCTTCAGGGAAACCTTCAGGGAAACCTTCAGGGAACGTTCCCGCAACCTTGTTACTGGAAAATTGGTACGTAATTGCAGCATCAGAGACTATACCATCAGACCAGGTTTCACCCGGATCTGATCCAGATTACGGATTTGGCAGCAATTTAAGATGAACACGGAAAGTCCCATTTAACAAGTTCAAATGTATAATCTCAGTTTATACAACCTAGTAAGCAATAAGCAGGTTAAGTAGAAAAGCTGAAAATATTGACACAAATCTAATTCCATACACTGCTCTGAAGGAGAAGCCCTCAGACTGGAAATCTGCTTGTTCTCTTCTATCAGTACACAAGTTTGTCGATTTAATTCACTCGTCTCTCCTGACTGAACTATTTCCATATTCCTACTGCACAACAAAGAGTTTCCAGGAGGAAAAAACGGCCACAAACAAAGACGACAAATCGACAGATGTGGCGATTACGCGCCACCAAACCTATAATATGTTCACGCCTTCTAAAAATATACGTTACAATTTACAATTATTCACAAAGAGAAAGAGCCTCTGTTGTGAAGTGTGACATGTTTCACTGGAGCTGTAAAGTAACACCTTCCAAGACTGAGGGGATGTGGATTTGTGTGTTTTCGGGGTTTACTGTGTCACATTAAAGTCACGCTGGTTTGCGCGTTACCTGTTGCACTTTACGACGCGCAGGACGGGAGACCGCGGTGCATCAGCGGCAGAGGTTGGCGACTCTTCAAACGCTTCCACAGACAACAGCACAACAGCTTTCTCCCTGTAACCAGACAAAACCCAGGCTGAAGTAGTTTGACTGTGCCAAAGACAAAAGATACATCCACGATGAGGCGTTTCAATAGTGAAATAAACCATCTATTTTTATTTTACTTGATGATATTTACTGACTTTTGTCCCTCGTGTTAATTATCAACAAGCGCGTGTGGTAAGGAAAAAGTCAAAAGGTAAAAAGAGTAGGTACATAAAACTAACTTTTTTGTTTTTGGTATAACCATGGACGAGCATTTAATGAGACAACAAAGTGTGGGCTGAGGACTTAGAAATTCAGCAGACGTGAAATGGTCAGTTTTTCTACTCTCACACGTTGACCCCCCAATAGTGTGTGGAGACGTTTGTTTTTGAATTTAAGATGTATTTAGATATCTAAATGGTTTGACTCCCTCCAGTACATGTACGACATGTCACTCGTGGATTTATTGCGGTGACACCTTCGTCACATCGTGCGTCTCAATCCACCGCCGACCTATGAAAACATTAAATGATGAGTACATGAGAGGGAATAAGTCGACAGGAAGATTCTTGGAATGGTATAAGCTGTAACGGCTTCAGACTGTGTGTCCCGCGCAGCACAGTTAGAACACACACTCACACATGTTCACGATTTCAGAAACAAATGGATTAAAATAAATAACACATGTAAAATAGCAGAACGTAACATATGGCAGCTAAAAATGGTGTTTAGCTTAAGGTATTTGGTTTGTAAAAACAAAGTCATTAAACTGGTTTAGTATTTTAGATTCAGCACACTTAGTGCGATTAAAGTGTTACATTTGTATCAATAAAAGTCGAAGCACCGCCCCCTCCCCCGCAGATGTACGATAAGTATCGTATTTGAACGATAATTTCACCCACTGTACAAAAAAGTGTGATCAATACATTCAAAATAGGCCAAATGAACGATAATTCGACCGTTTCATTGAACACATCACAAATGCTGTTGTTTGTGGTTTGAGAGCAAATAACCAGTTTAGTTATTGGATTCGGTTAGTTCGTTCACTCAGTTTAGGAGAATTGTGTTTCTGAGTTCTGCCTGATTGTCTCACGTGATGTTTCTCAAAGTTGCTCGCCAAGAAATGAAGAAACGTTTCAAACTCAAATCACTGATGCTAACCTACAAAGTCCTCCATGGGTCTGCTCCCACCCACTTCAGTGCTCTCATAAAGGGCTATGTTACCCCTCGACTGCTCCGTTCATCAGAGGATTGTCATCTGACGTGTCAACACCCCACATAAGACAATCCAGACTCTTCTCGTGCGTCGTTCCACGAAAAGGAATGACTTTCCAAGCACTACCGGAACAGGGTCTTCAAGAAGCTCTTGTAGACCCAGCAGAAGACCTTACCCCCTCCCCTGCAGGATCTCCGTCTACACTTGGATCCACTTCTGGACTCTCACTTCTCTCTGTCCGTCCACTGTTCCTATCGAGTGGATTTCTTTCCAAGACATCTTCTATGTAGCTTATTCCTCTTTGGATAAAAGCGTCTGCTAGATGCTTAAAGGAATACTTCATCAGTATGCATTTAGCTGTGTATTACTAGAATAGGGGAAGTATTTTTGATACTGCTTATTGTGCTTCCCAACCTCAGTATCCCTTGAGTCAAGAAATATCTTCATCCTGTTCACATGGTCCTGTTAGCGTAACTGTTAGCATAGATGGACACTGTCTACATTCTGGAAATGAGGTCCCGTCCTCCTATGAGTGGGTCTAAAAAAAAAAGAATAAAGATATTTCTCGACTCAGGGGAAATTGAGGTTGGGAAGCACAATTTTTCAAAAATGCCGTAATAAAACTGTAGTAATAAAAAGCTAAATGCAAATCAGTATTGTCTTTAATGTAAATGTTTCAGTGTTTTCACAGATCTGAGTTACGTTCCTTCAGTAAAAAGCAGTGGTGCTGTATGTATGTAGACCTTTGGGCTTTTATTTTGAAGGATAAGATTGGATGTGGCTGCCGTGTGATGCATAGACCATTTACTTTTATTCAAATGACGAAACCACCCTGTTATTAGTGTACCGTAATAGTTTTGCAAGTTTTTTCAGTGGGATAGTTTTTGTCTAAAATACGGTCATTTTAAAGTCACAGTACGATATTTCTGTATTTTCAATGCCCTGTATATACAGTAGAACAGTAGTTTTCCAACCGGAGGAAGCTCGCGTACCACTGGCGGTGCACGTACCACACTTTGAGAACCACCGATTTTAAACAGGCGGCTAAAGTCACCCGCGAGTGGAGTCTCCAGATGCTACTGTTTGTAAAACACAGGTCTCGTCTATAGAAATGACTCAGACGCTCATCAACAGAGACAGCAGGACAAACAGAGAGCTCCGCTAACACCGTCTGTGTGTGCTCACGCAGCTATAGCGGTATTTTCCATATTCACACACACACACACACAAAAAAAGGTGAAGAAATCTATTAAAGCTAAGAATTACACACTTCATCTGCCAGAGCCCGGCACTGCACATGCCAGGAGTTTGTATTATAAACGCATCGGTAGCCGAAACTTTTGTTTTACCCGCGTGCGCTAATCTCCACTCTCTCCTCCCTCTTATACTTTTGTTCGACTTTTTCCTATTTATTTAATAAACACCGCGGATGAAAACCGGAACTCTGTGTGTCGAGAATTAATGGGAAAAAGCCCCAACTGTTAAATCGTAAAATTTGAATTAGGAAGTTGCCATGTAATGCATATCAAACATTTATTAAAGCCACACAGAATAATTGAATTGTTCTGCCGGTCTAGGTCTGATTTGTTTAACTAAATTCTTTGGCTGTCAAGTGTGAGACAAGATTTCCTGCAAATTCCATTAAAAGACACAGGTGTCTTTTTGTGTACTTGTGCATCTCCAGCGTGTGTGATATTTTAAATCTGTCTGTTTTCCGCGGCTCCACCACTGCTTATTCACATCTACACCGCTCATCTGCATCGAGGCCCTCGGCGAGATTCTGACCGCAGTGACACGCGGCCAACGCAGAGGCTGCGCGTCACTCACTCACTCACTCACTCACTCAGCTGTGCCACGGATTAAAATCAGGAGGGGGAGGGGGAAAAAATGAAAGCACAAACTAAAAGAGAGAAGAGAAAGAAAGTATATGAAAGATAATAAATAATTTCATTATTTTGTTGTTCTCATAAAAAGTAAAAGCATTAAATCTTGTTCTTTGTCTCATGTAAATGTCAACGTGTGTGTGTGTGTGTGTGTGTGTGTAAGAGGAAAATACAAACACATCAGGGAGAAGGTCTGCTCCCACACTCTCATTGGGCTGATGAATAAACAAAACTTAAAATGTCAGCCTCACACACACACACACACAAACTTTGTTTTTATATCTTAATGAGGACACATCGTAGTCATGATGCGTCTCCAACCCGTTACACTTACCTTAACCATCACAACTAAGTGCCTAACCCTTACCCTAACCTAAACCCATTTCTAATCCAACCCTAAAGTCAGGTTTTAACCTTGAAAAAGCTCTTTCATGCTCTCGCACACCTATGCCTCAAAATGTCCATCTGGGCTGTTTTATTGCTTATTTTAGCCATAAAAGTGCCAGAAAATGTCCTGTAAGTTAATGTTTTTGAGTTTTTTTAATCCATTTTTCAAGAACTTATAACATATGGCAGTTATTTACAATTTACCGCATGTTAAAAAAGTGTATGAACAATTTAAACTGAAGGAAAAAAACACTGTAGTTGTACTTAAACACCAGATGTTGCATGTTAAACTTGAAATTCAAACAGTGTAACACATAACAAGGTAATCAGAGATGGCAGACTTCGCCTCAATCACGCAACAAAACTCTGGCGGCCTCTGGTGGTCATATTGGCAAGTGCGGAAGCACAGACAGACACACAGAGCCACCAAAAACAATACTTGTGCTAACATTTGTCCAAAAACAGGCTAAAAAATGGAAACTATGTACAGGTGTTTTTCCAACTCTCTCCTCTCTGGTGACAAAGATGCTAATTCGCCGGCTTCCTGCAACGCAATAGCACAACCCGTCGCGTAATCACGGTGATACAAAATCTGCGATTTTGTCCCCACAGGGTCAAAATGTCCTCGTAAAGATAGGTTTTTACGTTTTTGGACCTCACAAAGATATACACACACGTACTTGACCCACACCTTTAAGGACACTGCATTGACTTGTAATCCATTTGGATGGTGTAAACAAGATTAGATAAGATAATCCTTTTATTAGTCCCACAGTGGGGAAATTTACAACATTAACAACATTAAGGATGGGATTTAGGACTACTGGTCCAGACAAGGTCAGCGTTTATGCCAGAAAAGGTCCTTAAGAGGCAACAAATACAGGAACACACACACACACACACACACACAGAGGAAATATAACCAGGGAGGAACTTTGTGTTTTTAGTAAGCTAAGTTTCACACGTCGACTGGAGGTGTCCTTATTTTCTACTGGTGTAATTATCACTCGACAAAAAGTGTTTCATTAGGAAAGCTCCTCTTTCAGACACATTACTCACAGAGGGCTGGGCACAGACACCCTGGACACACACACACACACACACTGTCACACACTCACACACACCTCAGTCCAATCTGTTTTTATTTTGGACATCTTCGCACCTCTCTCTCTTTCTCTCTCTCTCTCTGCTCGTCCTTTTAATGATAAGTTCTTTTGCTCAAAGATGGGTTTTTTTTCAAAGCATCAGCAGTGTTTTAAACTGCCGGCGTGAAGTTTCACTGTTTCAATCCCTCGGATTATTGATAAAAACACGTTCATGTGTATTCTCAGGCGGTGACTCTGTATCAGAGAAAAAAAAACATGTATTTCATCGTTTCCTGATCGTGTCGCCGCTGGGCCGAGAAAACTACCATCGTATACATCCGCCACAAAAACATAGTAAAACAAAAGTGTTGATCAAATTTAAGAGCCTAATCCTCTCAAAACAAGTCCAAACGTGTATTTAAGTGTAGAAATGGCTTTGAATCTTTCTTGGGCTCATTTCAAATGTTGGAGTATAGACGAAAACATTCGTATATCATCGTAAATCCATCCACGCCGTTTGAAATTGATGATATTTCACAGAATTTCAAAATAAAAGTGGCTAAAAGTTTTGATGTAGAAGTATGAACACTTCACAATAAAAACCATACGTATGACGCAAAATAAAATGTCAAACACAGAAATGAATGGAAAATGAAGTAAATCATAACATGGAAGACTGTAATTAAAATGCCAAAACAAACAATTTAATGTAGAATGTAATACATTTAATTGTGCGATAATTAAAACCAAATGTCTTATTATTGTTATTATCATTATTGTTATTATTATTATTAATATTATTATTATTATTATTATTATTATTAATAATAATAATAATAATAATAATAATAATAATAATAATAAAAACTACATTTAGTATATTCCGTCTTTATTCTATGAGCTCACCGGCAGCTGTGAGGAAGAGGAGGTCATAGGCCATGATATTAAATCCTGGGCTGCATTATGGCGATTTTAGGGCCACATGTGGCCCACGGGCCTCCAGTTTGACACCAAGGTTATAAAAAATGTTGTAATTAGTTTTTAAAATTAATTTTTACAATTCTTTTTTAGAGCAGGTTTGCAATTTTTTATTATTTTTCTTTTATAAATGCTTAGTTTTAATGCATTAAATAATAATAATTATAGTAAGAGTCATCTCATCTCTCGTTCCATCTTAATCTAATGTCACTCTACCAGTGTGTGAAGTACAGTATATGTGAGGAAGAGGAGGATGATGAGAGAATAAATGTTGCTCGGTCTATTTACACCACAGTATTTTAACGTTGGTGATAATGGTGTTACTTCAAAAGTTCAATATTTTCTCAGGTGGTTCTTGGTATAAAAAGTTTGAGAACCACCGATCTATGCCACCCATCATCCCTCTATCTGTCCTTCCTCCCCCCTCCCTCCCTTGCTTGAGAGGCCTACAGGTCTGCGGGTTAATGAGTCGTGAAGTGTGAAAACTTCCTGAGATTCAACCCGAGCCAAACGCCGTTTCCAGATGTGTATCGACAAACGCCTGGATGCATGAAATGAGTCAAGAGCCACACAGGCGGGACAGATCAGAGGGGAGGAGAGAGTGAAAAGAAGAAGACCTGTGTGTGTGTGTGTGTGTGTGTGTGTGTGTGTGTTTGGGCGGGGAGGGGGGGATTACAAAGATGCGAGATGTAAAAACAAGACTGTTTTCCTTTCACTGTTTCTTTTAGAGACAAAACGATTATGAAGCTATTTCACACACTGGTGTTCAACATCATCGTCGTGACGTCTGCAGCTGACTATGAAGAAGGCGTGTGTCTGTAACACTCTGTAAAAGTCCGATTTCAGTCGTATAATGTCATGTAAACATGTAACAAGCAATCGGACTAAGCATGTATACGTTATATATATATAGTTTAGTTTGGAATCAGATTTGCCGTTCTGTGCATGCACCATCATTTCCTCCCCGGTCTTTGACCCGGAAGAAGGAGGAGACATATAAACTGTAGTACTGTTACCACAAGAGGCATGCTCAATCTAATGTGTAACACGACACAGAACAAACAGAACCACAGCACGATCCGGTCCGTGTACTTGATGCCCCACGGATTTACGGGGAAATGAAAAACAAAAATCGACAATCATTAAAAAACATGACCAGTTGTCTGGATGTGCAAATTAACGGACATTGTTTTTCGACTTTGCACAGCTTATTTTGTTGTGACCCGGAAACTATTGTTATCTTTAGTTTCTGTTATAGAACACCCGACATCATAGAATTTGATATTTTATCTGTGCAAATCTTCCTTATATTTCAGAAATCCAATAGCGGCTCACTTAACCACCGTCAAGCCCCGGCTCAGCACACCACGGAGGGTTCACCACAGGACTTTCCATTCAATCTGTTTCCTGCTATAAAACTAGTAAATATGTGTAAAGACAAGTTTGGACTGCAGGCAAATGTCCATTCAGCGCAGCAGTCCTGACTCCCGGGTACAACGCATCATCCTCATAGCGATAGTTTCAGCCATACTGAAAATAAGTGTGTTTTTGATTTTTGAAGTGGAAGTTTACCGAGCAAACAAAGGAGATCGACGTCTTACGCACAGGCCACCGTAGTTTCCTGATGCCATTGGAAGATGGAGAGGAAAGCAGTTTGTCTCACCTCTCGATGTCACTAATTCTCACACGTTGGATCTTAAAGGGTCCTGGTTTGAGGAGGATTTAAGGACGTTGCCTCTGAACTCATCTAACCACTTGTCAATAAGTGTTTTAGTAAAGTGTAACCGCAACCACCAAACACTGTTGATGCTAAATGTTAAAAACCATTCAAACGTCGCTGCGACTGTGGGTTTGTTGAATCATCTCGCCTCAGCACTGACAACACTCTACTGATTCAAAGATGACCAGAGTGGACGGACTCCCCGAACCCCGGACCAATTAAATCGGGTCGACACCGACGCGATCGACTGGATACAATAGACGACGCGCGGACGGAGCGAGAGTGGCTTAGTCAAGTCTTCACTGGAACATTTCTATCATCTCTGCATCATACGGGTCAACAGACGGCGCCGGCGACAGCACTTTTGCTGGCGCGTTTGCACTTATGAATAAATGTTTTGTTGTTTGCATGTGGGTGTGATTTAAGAGACTCTCCACGCTCGTCAGTGAGTGTGATTGAGCTCTGAGGGGTTATAAGAGAAAATAAGCTGAAAACAGGACGGGATCAATACCATTTACCCAATAGCCTCACAGGAAGAGTGTGTGTGTGTGTGTGTGTGTTTGTGCAAATACGCCTGTGTGTGTTTACCTGAAGTGTGACTGCATTTAACGTGTCAAGTTGAGGAAAAACAACCAATTGCCTCTGAGCACACGCTTTATTGACCAATGGAACGCACACACACACACACGGACACGCTGCGGGCATATCGACTGGTTGAAGGGAGAAACATGTTTAAGGCAATTAGAGTAGTGTACTTTCCTGCTAGAAACCCACCGTGATCCGTTTCACTGCAGTTAGCCAACTACCTCTAAAGTGTGACTAATATTACATCAATGGGAGGAACTAAAACAAGCCACTTTGTTGAACACAGCAGCCGATACAATTACCAGACCTGCAACAAACGGCAAATTTAAAGGTTTACAACCTCTCACTGCCTCCGAGGGCCGAGAACATGTAGAAGCACAACTTTAATCTTGTTTGAAATTAAAGGTGTGTGAGTGTGGTAACAGTGGGTGCACACCTCCACAGCTAAAGGAGCTAAACCTTAGGGAGAAGCTGCATAAATTATCCACGAGTTTATTTGTATAAGTGTACAAATGCATTAAAACAAAACAGGTTGTCTTAGAATAAGACTTCATATGTACGATATAGGCAAGCCTTTCTTTATGACCCAACTAATAACAGATCACCAATGACCAAATCAGCAACTGGACTTAATCATTATAAAAACATTTCTTTAAATATGTTTTATAGTTTGATGGTCCTTAAAGGGCCAGTACAACCCATAAAATGCTCTTATGCACTTGCCAAAAGGTGACCTTGGGACCTAAATATTTTTTCCTACATCAAAATCACTTGGTTTCCTTCTTGAGGCTAATATTTGGCAGATTATACACTCAGTCCCTTTTACCTGTTGCAATACTCTTAAAGGGCCAGTACAATCGATAAAACGCTCTTTTCCACTTACCAAAAAGTGATTGCAGCTCCTTCCTTGTGACCTTTCTGGCTTAAAATCACTTGGTCTCTTTCTTAAGGATTATATATGGCAGATCATACCTCCTCCGGTACTTTTTAACCTATTGAAATATGCTTAAAGGGCCACTATAAACCATAAAATGCTCTTTCTCAATTGCAAAAAAAGTAATTTCAGCTCCTAACGATACATAATTATTTTTTTCTGGTCTCGAAATCACTTATCATTTATGAAGGTTATGTTTTTGGCAGATTTGACCTCTCCTGGTCCTTCTTTACTTGTTGGAATACCCTTAAAGGGCCAGCACCCATGAAATGAACATTTCTACTTGCCAAGAAGGTGATTGCAGCTGCGACCTTGTGACCTAAATGTTTTTTCCTGCATCAAAATCACTTGGTTTTCTTCTCGACGGTGATTTGGCAGATTATACCTCACCCAGTCCTTTTTTCCCATTTTGTAGCTTATTGTGGTACATTTCTAGTTGGCTATTTGGTATTTTGAAATACATTTTTGACGTATATTTGTCCATGCGTAACACACCCAGATGTCCTTGACTATGATATAAACCTTTTTTCAGCTGTATTTTCACAAATGTATGGATATTTTTTGCTTTTGAGCTATTATCTGATTATTTTGGATATAATTTAGATAAAACAAATGGTTGTTTCATAACCTTTCGATGATAATTTATATTTACATATGTGTGTGTATGTATGTGGTTCCTGACATAATATGTGGTTCCATATCTTAGGATATCTATAAGGATTCACAGTAGATCTATGTCCTTGTTCTTGTGACATTGAGTGAGTTTTGCAAAATGTCAAAGATAAAACAAACAAACAGTGTATTTTTTATCTCGCCCTCAGAGGCAGTTAATCACAGTTAATCAGAGAACACCGCTGCACTCTATCCCCGTGTGAAGCTGCACCGCGGCTGTTGAAACACTGAACTGCACTCGAACGCTAAAACCAGACCTCCCCTCACCAGCTGCAGCTCATCAGACCAGAGCCAAAAAAAAAAAAGGGGACCAGTTTGCTGACATTGTGAAAGTGGGTGAGGACACAAACGTGTCCAAAAATGAGGTCTGCGATCGAGAATAGAGCCGTTTCATGGGGGTTTGGGTAGGGTGCTTGACATGAAACAGTCGGGGCGGGGGGCTCTTCATGTGGAGAGTGGTACACAATCATTTCTCCTCCAGGTTCATGTTCCTCTCTCAAACTGTTTGAGTAGATTTGAATTACTCCACCACATTCAGTCCAGTTACAGCCTCAACAAAGTCTTATCTTAGCCCTTATCTTAGCCCTCTTAAACCAGGTTTTGGTCTCCATGAGGACTACTGGTCCTGGGAACACCAGCTACATAGGCGACACAGGGTTTGTCGGCTTCATGTGGCCTAGCTGTGAGAGGTCAACATACAGAGTGGAGGGGGAAATGCTTCCAGCAGCTGTCGTGATGGTCAATAAACACTGTAAAGAGTGTTAGTTTGGAAAGGAAAACCGATCCTTGTCTCCCAGAAATGACATTTCTGAAAATACACTAATGACTGCACGTATAGATGACAAATATAAGTCTTCTGGTTTCAGAGTTTTACTCTCCTACTGTACATTTTTGTTGATTTATAGTTTTATCTTTGTCCCGTATGAAGTTCCCCTGTCACAGGTCACGTCCAGGTTACGCAGCCTTCAGGTTTAGGAAAGGGGATAAAAATGGCTAAAGGTTGCAGACCCCTGGTGTAGGTGCTATAAGGGTATCCCAGTGGTATGGTGGTTTGTAATGTTGCCTCACAGCAGACTTGGATCTTCCTGCATAGGTTTCTTTCCTCTGGGTTCACTGACTTCCTCCTACAGTCTGAAGACAATGCAGTCACAAATTTAAATTGCCTGTAGGTGTGAACGTGTAAGTGTGAATCGTCCTGACATGTGAGCGCTGTGATAGACTGTCTGGGCTTTTTTTCTTTTGTCTGCAGTGGATGGACATATTTATTTGTACTGTATATCACACATTTGCCTTTATTCTGCTTGTCAGGGACATATACTGTGTACTTTATGCCGCACTAGTGAGGATTGACCATGTATGCATGCCATATTTAGACGCACATGGCTTCAGTTTCTATGCAAAGCGTTGAAATAACAACGTGTGTGGCTGTGAATGAACGTAATATACAAAGTAAACGGTCAGTCTCATTCTCTGTGTGAACAACACATGCTCCAGTGGGAGCAGTCGAGTTTGTGCTTATAAACATCCGAGGATGCCCACACACTCCCACCGGTGGGCGGATCCCTGCGCCCTCACTGTGACTGTGGAGACATCGCTATATCAACACAGTGCAACAACAGACACACACACACACACACACACACACAGTGAGAGGATGCATGTCGGTCATCCTCTTTGGAAACTGTGCATGCGTGCTGGCATAAACACGTTAATGTCACACATGTGCAGTGTGCATGTGTACACGCACACACGCACACACACACACACAGACACACACTAACCTGCGAGTTGTCAGGAGGAAAGAAAATCCAACTGGGACATGAAGGTGCAGGAAAACATTTCATCCTTATTAGCCTGTTATTCTCTCTCCCCCTTTCACACTCCCTCTCTCTCACACACACACACACAGACCATTTTTGTATTTAGGCATTATCCTTCTCACATTTTCTCATATTTCTTTCTCACAAGGGGCTTCTCCCTCCCTCCATCCCTCCCTCCTCAACTTAATCTCTCTCTCGGTCTCGCACTGTTTTCTCTTCCTCAGTCTTTTCCCCCCTCAAGGTGTCTAAGCTGTGAGACATTTAATCGCCACGGTAACGGTTTCATATCTGGAACAGAAATCAAATAATGGCAGATGATTTACTCCCCCTAGCAACCAGGGAGCACAGCCCTAGCAACCCGACCCAGCCAGCAGGCCAGACCTAATCAGGTTGAAAATATTTCAATTATTGTGTTGATTCTAGTACATAGATGTGTGTGTGTGTGTGTGTGTGTGTATTGGTGTGTTTTCATGACGGCAGCCAGCGACTGATCTGAATACCAGAGGAGAACGAGGAGGACGTTAGTGACGAGGAGGAAAACCGCGTTGTGTCAACGAAGTGATCAAATGTTGTGAGCAGAGCTGCTGTTATGATGGAGACATTAGAAGGATATAACAACACATGGTCACTCTGGCTTGGATAGTGTAACAGTTGGCATGCTCTGTGTGTGTGTGTGTGTGTGCGTGCATGCATATGCATGTGCATGTGCATGTGTGTGTGTGTGTGTGCGTGTGTCAGACTTGGCAAAGCACCAGTACCAGAGGATAGCCAAAGAGCAGAGATGGGTTCCAAACTCACGGGTGCCAAAAGACCAGAATCAAGCTTGTTTGTGTGTGTGTGTGTGGGAGCTTCAGTATCTTAGTGTGTCTGCATAAACTCTATGTGTGTGTGTGTGTGTGTGTGTGTGTAAAAACTTGTAACTTATAGATCTTTATCTTTTGGGGGTTTGCCCAATCAGTCAATAAGTATGTGTGTCGTCACATTAGTTTTAAATGGTTAAATGGTCTGTGTTTATATAGCACTTTTGAACGTCACCTTGGTCAACACGTCATTTCATGATTTTACTTACATTAAAAAAAAAAAAATAATAATAATAATAATAATAATGATAATAATAATAATAATAATAATAATAAGACCGTGTTTGTTGCAGCCGTAATGCAAAACTACCCCTTTCTTGCTCCTTTCATTTCGACTCCAATTCTGAAATAATGACGGGAAAAATAAAGAGTGTGGAGGAACAATGCAAAGAAGGCAAATGAAAAATGAAATGCTCGCACTAATCTGATCTGCTTTCTCAACCTCTAATTCTCTGATGGTAATTATGCCTGACAATTGGCCTTCAGGGATGAGATGAGTCTCCTTCATTGGCATTTTGCTGTTTGGACGGAGGCAGGGTGAGGAGAGGAGAGGAGAGGGTGTCAGAGCAGAAAGACGGACGTACGCGCCGCAACACGGCCGACAGGAACAGAAGAAGAATAAAAGGCCGTTTGAATGACAGACAGAAATGAGTGTATAAATGGGCTTGGCTTTTGAGAGATTATGAATTTACATATCTTAATAGAGAAATGCATACGACGGATGTCCCAACAAAAAACGACGCACGGTTCATCCTCACAAATTACAGAATGCATGTGACATGATTTGTGTGTCTCTCCGTGTGTGTGTGTGTGTGTGTGTGGTTTTTCTAACCCGTAAGGGAGCTGTGTTTGAATGGCTGCTCCTCGCTGAAGTTGTACAATTGTTTGGAGTGATTTCACACTTAAATGTCATTGTTTTTTCAGAATCGCTTTTCCAAGAGCTTTTCACTCCAAAACTCTGTGACCTCAGCTCGGTTCGCAGGCCTCTCAACCACCACCCACCTCAACTTCAGCGGTGAAAAATGTTTTGGTGTTTTTTTTTAATAGTGAACAGTTGTAGCAGCAGAATAACAAATATTTACCATCCATCATCCACGTTCTATCCTCTTTATCCTCCACATGAGACTCAGCTGACAGGGCGATAGGCGGGGTCACACCCTGGACAGATCACCAGTCCATCACAGGGTCTCATATAGAGACAAACAATCATTCACTCACACACTTAGGGTCAATTCAGAGTGTCCAATTGACCGAATCCCCATGCTGCATGTTTCTGGACTGTGGGAAGAAGCCGGAGAACCCCGAGGGAACCCACGCACACACGGGGAGAACATGCAAAGTCCACGCAGAAAACCATCTCGTCTGAAAATGAGGGCTGCAACTATCGATTATTTTCATAATCGATTAATCGAGTAATCATTTGGTCCATCAAATGTCAGAAAATGTTGATCAGTGCTTCTCAAACCTGGAGAGGATGTCCAAAAACCACAAATTATTCACTTTTAATGAGCTCTTTGAGCAAAGAAACCAGAAAATATTCACATTTAAGAAGCTGAAAAATCAGAAAACTTGTCTTAATTCCTTAAAAACACTTAAAATAGCTGACAAATCATTTAGTAATCGATTAATAATCGACTAATCGAGTAATTGTTTCAGCCCCACTAAAAATATATATCCAAATTTAAGTGATAAAACGAAAATTCTTGGGATTAATATGACGACAGATGTCATGAACTCCTCTAAACAAGAAAAAAAAACAGGACGATGCGGTCGACTGACTTGAGTTAATGTCTCAACTTCCCAAGGTGAAATATTTAATATTTACAGGTGGAAGAAAATACACAAAAATAGGAAGAAAAAAATGGATATTTACAAAAATGTATCTATCATATCTATCATAACAAGAATGTAAACAAGTAGCAGGTGTTACATAGCAGGTGTTACATGCTAATGTTATTTTCTAATGTTATTTTCCCCGTGTGTGTGGGGTTTCTCTGGGTTCTCCAGTTTTCTTCCACAGTCCAAACACGTGCAATGGTTAATTGGAAATAAATTGCACCATAGGTGTGAATGTGAGGGTGCATGGTTGTTCCTCTCTGTATGGTGGCCCCGTGATGGACTGAGTGTACCACGACTTTCACCCTGCGTCAGCTGGGATTAGTCCTGGCGACCCCTGACCCTCATGTGGAGGATAAAGCGGTAGACAATGAATAAATGAATGAAAAAAACATGAAACACGATATTCTCTCTCAGATGACGAGAGAACTGCATCACAGCAAAACACTTCCTCATTTCCAAAGCCTCCTTCAAATGTGGCCAACAAATGCATCGTTTCCTCTCCCGAGCAATAAACGGTAAATGGGCTTTTCTCGTCCTAATGAACCACTCAAAGATGCTTTACACTACAGTTTTGCCATTCACCCATTCACACCCACTTTCATACAGCGCATCTATGTGCAGGGCATTTTGTATCATCATCATCTTTCACGCCCAGCGAGTTGAAAGACAACTCGCTCCACCGCTGAGCTACCGTCGCCCCCAAAGCTTCCAGCGGCCAGAGAGTGCAGCAGCTCACATTAGCTAAGGTAAGATAAATTGGCGATGCACAGAGGAAGTCTTTCGTACAGCAGATTGACTGGATCATAAAGGCCAGGTAAAGGTGGATTCATTGTTTCTGTGTGATGTAGATGTCATCCATCCATTTCCACTATAGGCTGCTTCTAGGCCTCATACAGGATACAGTCGCCCACGTGAAGCCAAAACTTTATGACTGTGTGCACTGAATGCAGCGACTGTGCATGCTCCAGGTAATGCAATATATTCAAATGGAATGAAAAGTGAAATCATGTACAAATGCCACCAAACACAGAAGGTATAGAGCAGGGCCGGTCCAAGCCTTTATGGGTCCCTAAGCTGAATTAGATTTTTTGGAGCCCGTCTCCTATCCCCTAACGGTCTGGTCTAAACTTATAACTTGATACAATTGTTGTAGTTCTTCTCTACCTCACCTCCTTCTTGTCCTTTCTCTCCCCTTCCTCTCCTCCTCTGTCCCCCATTTTTCCTTCTTTCACCCCAACCGGTCGAGGCACATGGCCGCACATCTTTGAGTCTGGTTCTGTCTCTATAATGTTGTTGGCTGTGTGAAAAGCCTTGAGATATATGTATGTTGTGATTCGGCGCTATACAAATAAAATTGAATCGAATTAGCGCTGTTGCCTTTGCAGCAAAAGCACCCGGGTTTGCGACGAGTTAGCATGTTCTCCAGTTTCCTCCCACAGTCCGAAAACATGCAGAGTTTAATTGGACAATTTAAATCCCCCCCCGCAACCCTCATGTGGAGGATAAAGCGGGATAAATGAGTTTTGTAAATACATCAAACTGCAAACTGCACTTCCCTCACCACGTTTATCTGCCCTCTATTCATTTGGCAAGAGATGGACGACCACTGTAGAAAAGATGTGAGACCAAGACAGCGCGGGGGAGAGAAGTCAGGGGCCACGAAGAAGCTAAAGTTGTATTTCAAGAGGTTTTAGTCGGATAATGGAGAGGTCAAAAGAATGTTAAAGCGTTGATGAGAAGACAAAAAAAAAGAAGTGAAAGGAGAGTCGTCTGCCAATCAACGCCATAATCACCACCTTTTCCAACGTCCTCTTTAAGTTACAAAGGCGATACTGCTGAGCTATAGGTGAAACAGCCTAAGTATTTAAGTGTGTGTGTGTGTGTGTGTCAGTTGGAAGGGCAGCTAGGCGTAAAATTGAGTCCAGATTCATTAAGTCCTGTGAGCTGAGCTGCAGTTGGTTTAAGTGATACATTTCCTCTGGAAAGTGGAGGTGTGTGTGTGTGTGTGTGTGTGTGTGTGTGAATGGGTGGGGGTTATTGTACGTCACGGGTCTCTTTCTCTGTCTCACAACTGTGCACAAACACACACATATGCTCACACACACACACACACAGAGTATCTGACAATTTGGAAGCCTTTATTCTATTTTCTCCCTTCTGTCTCAGTGGTGAGTGACACTGTAAATCTGAGCCAATTTCCTCCTCTAATCATCATTAAAAAGCGCAGATTACTCCACTCTCCATTAAACACTCCCACATGCCTGCTGCTATTACCAGCTCTGCACAGCCCTCCCCTGTACATGCTAGACCGGGGCCAGCCCTCTGAGTAGCTGCATCCTAACCTCGCTTTACTAA
The DNA here is from genome assembly GCF_019176455.1 of Solea senegalensis. Lineage (NCBI taxonomy): Eukaryota > Metazoa > Chordata > Actinopteri > Pleuronectiformes > Soleidae > Solea > Solea senegalensis. The sequence goes on along the minus strand of NC_058026.1, from coordinate 4,347,924 downwards.
GGAGATAAGCACAGACGCCGGCATATGTCAACAAACAGGAAACAACACGCTGGGACTGTGCTTCACCAAACAGCGGGAATGAACATTTCAATTTCACATCTGTCGTCGCAGGCACCAATGGTGTCATATAAATTCCTTTCATGCAAAAAAAAAAATCAGACGGCAGTCACTTGGGAGTTCACATGAGAGAGTAATTTCATAGGTGATGAAAAGAGTTGCCGTAACAACCGGAGACAAAATAAGAGGGCAAATGTCTCGTTATCATTCCTCATCAGGATTTTTAATTAATAATGGGATTAAAATCCTTTATGTGGTGTTGTGGGGCCACATGGTTGATGTAGTGGTTTGCAGCAAGAAGACCCGGGTTCGCGACCCGGTTGGATCCAGGGTCTTTTGCATGTTTTCCCCCTTGTGTGTGTGTGGGGGGGTTTTCTCCGGGTTCCTCCCATAGTCCAAAAACATGCAATATGGGGATTAGGCAAATTGGACACACTAAATTGACCATAGGTGTGAGTGTGAAAGTGAATGGTTGTTTGTCTCTATATGTGTCCCTGTGATGGACTGGCGAACTGTCCAGGGTGTGACCCCGCCTTTCGTGTCCCCCCGTGACCCTCATATGAAGGATAAAGTGGTAGAACATGGATGGGTGGATGTAATGTCGTAAATATAAACAAAAGTCTTAGAATTAACTCACACGTACACATAGTTTTGACGTTTTGACACCCGACACCTAGTGCTAGCTAACAGAACTGCTTGGCTAACAGAAGTCAGTAGTTAATGTACGTCACGGCCAATTTCACAGCAAAAGTGGTGAGGTTTGGTGAAGGGATGAGGACAAAAACACTGGCAAAACAGCTTAATTTGGATGGTGTGCTCTTTGATTGGTCTGGAACATGTTTGTTGTCGACTAGCGCTCACGCTGCTGCATGAAAGGTTTTCTCAAATTGTAAACAGTGCGAACAAGACAAAGATACAGATCCACAGCTACAGTGACTTGTTAGTTATATTCTCTGTGTAGCTAAAATCACCCTCATCTCTAAGCCGTGTTTCCACTGAGTGAAACGGTTCAGTTTGGGACAGTATGGCATTTATTTTTTAGTATTTCCATTAAGAACAGAATCAAAATAACCAGCCCAAATTTGCCCGTTCAATCAGTCATCAGTCAGCTCACTTGCGATCGATGTAAATAATTCATGCACTTAAAGACAAATCCCATTCATAGTCAGATTACTCCTGCGTGTGTATATGCTTAGTCGGACTGGAGTCGGATTTGCCATTCTGCGCATGCAGCAAAGTTTCCTTCCCGCTATTTGACCCGGAAGTAGGAGGAGACGACGTATAAACTGCAGCACAGATACCGGAAATCATACAGTGGTGTCTTTCTCGGAACAACCACAAGAGCCATGCTCCAAATTTGTATCACGACTAACATGTACAGCGGGTACGAAACATAAAAAAACCATCTCACCGTTCTCTGTTTGTTTTTTTAACAGATTCCATACACACTAGCTTATAGGAGGCGGAGTCAGACTCTGTACATTGTCCACCTGCCTGCCTTAGTCAGACTATGACCTTAGAGCTTGCATCTACTCACAAATAGCTTTACCTCGTGAGCAAAGAGCTCTGCCTCTGTCGTTCTGGCGTCTAATTGGATAAAGTGTTGAGGAACTGTAGAAAAGTGTCCCGCTAGATTAAATGGAACTCACGTCACTGAACAAACACTCGTGATCAGTGACAGCTGTCAGAACACGGAGCTTTTTAACACATATTTCCATCTCTTGTCTCGCAGAGAGTCGTGTTTCATCTGCCGTCATTACCGCACGTCAGGTTTTAATCATGCGCATAAGCTGCAGCGTAGCAACTTGGCTCACAGTAAGTATTTGATAAGGCATAAATCTGTTAGCGGAATAAACACCGTCTCATGCACAACATGAACCGGATCCAGTCCAAATTAGGATTAAAGACTTTACCCTCCCCGCAAATCATTTCTCCAACTTCAGTCCGTGTCAGTGGTTGTAGCTTAGTTAAAGGGCGGGCCTGCAGCCGAGGATGATGGAATTTTGTTATTGAATATTGCGCGTGTGACACTCTCATTTCTTGCCTCGGGACGGAGCACAGTGCAGCAATATTCTCGCCCGCAAAAATTCATTTTAGGCCGACGTTTTTGCCCCAAATACAGCGCTGGTATTTTATTGGCGACTCCAGCATGAAAGAGTAACATCCTAGAAGGTGGAATGTTTTTCCAGCACTAATAGAGAAAATACCAGGGCAGTGCATCAGTTTGCTATGCTATATTACTCTTCATCTGTGCAGCATATTTCACAATTTGATGCAAGCAGCTCCTGGTTCTGAATAAAGTTGCGGCAGAGCTCCATAGAAATGTCTGTAATTGAACAAAAGTATAGTTTTTGAATTACTGCATGAAAATGTGATGCTTCAAAAGTGATTCAATTACATTCTACCCTACAACAGCTTTAATATGCATTGGCGGCTACTGTGCACTTTGCCTAATGTGCTTCAGTGAAGGTTTAAACGTGTTGCTTTATGGATGTCTTGGAAACAGATGGAGCATCGACTCGGGCTTGTGCCACGCTGAAGCGAAAGGTGTCAAAGACACACCTCCGCTCTCGCTCCCTGACACATTAACTTCTTAAGGGAAAGTCATAAAGAAGCATTTAACGTGTAATGGGGAGAACCCTGGTGAGCGGAGAGCAGCTGTCTCATCATTAGCCCGCGTTTGTTTTCACAGTTTGTTTGTTTACTGGCGTATTTTTGCACCTGTGGCTGACATGCAGGAGCGTGAGAACGGCTCAGTGAGAGGATAAGGCTCGTTCTACACTCTCCAGGGAACTCCAAGCCTCTTGAGGGACCACTTATACCTGCAAGTCAAGGGTCACATGATGAGGTAGTGAACTAGCATTTCTGCTATAGCGAGCTAATCAAGATGTCATTATCATTGCTATGTTTACCTCCGTTTCACGTCCAGGAAGAAAAGGTCACAACAGTCCATCTAATGCTGGATGAGACGCAAACACATAACATAGCAGTCAATAAAGGGATGACAAAAACCCTTAGGATTCATCCAAGAAAGCCTCATTTCTCGATCAAAACTAAACTCAAACGTTCTTTTCAGACATGGAATATGCAACAATCATAGAAGTTTTCAGACATTATGACAGTATGAAGAAGAAGATATTGGCAAAAAATAATAAAAAAGATTATTGATACACTGATGCCCACTGATGCATCTGCTGGACGACCACAAAGACATGCTCTGTGTTCTAAGGGTTAATATTTAACGTTCAAATATACAACACACTGACTCACCGGTGTCACTACTTCCTGACACGTGGCAGTGGCTCTTATCACAACATGACAGGAACCTGAATGGATAATAAAAGACTTAAGAAAAGGTTGTTGGATTAGCTACAGATATCATGATTTATCAATATCATATGGTGAGTGTGTGACTGTGATGTTCCTGACAACCACTAACAAATATACTCAACACTTGTTTTTGCTCCCAAGTAAAAGATAAACACGTTTTTTTTGTACATTTCTGTGAAAAAAAGTTTCAATCTGCATTAGTGAGCACTACACCTTTACTACAACGTGGCAGGTGACGCTGATGAAAGAAGAGCACTATTATTGCACGGCTGAGCCTTAAGCAGCATTTGGATGGGATTAGTTTTTCATGGCGAGGTGGAATAATGTCATTTTACCACAGGACATCTGTAATATTAATGGAAACTTACTACATCAGTGGGAGGGGTTAAAAATGGATTTACGCCCTGTCGTCACCTCCTGCCGTCATGTGCGTATGACATTGCTTTGTCATGTTCCGTCACATCAATAAAGCTGGAAAGTCAAATTAATATTAACTGACTAACCCACTGGTTGATTCTATTAGCATTTTATTAGCCACACACACTAGGCCGACTACATAGAGAGGTGCATTTAAAATCAGAAGTCCTGTCCCTCTGACAAGTGATTTACGACTTTCTATTGTCTGGTAATGATCACTGACATTTTTAACAAATCTGTGAAGACGATTTGAGAGAAATACGCCGTTTGTTTGCATATAGGAAATCTCTCTGGAGCAAAGGTGTAGTAATATAGTGCAACATGCAAGACTAGAACAGGAAGTTGCATATAATTTATCTTATATTATATATTTTCCTTTCTTGGTCATTTTGTCATCTGCACAAAGGAAGAGCAGCTCTTTAGTCTCAGTATTGGAATCATTTCACTTGGTTTTCCAAAAAAACAAACAAAGTGAAACCTTATGAAACAGTTATTCCTATGATAACACACTACACCATGAGGTCTGCAAGCTGCGGCTCTAGAGCCACATGTGGCACTTCAGCCCATCTGCAGTGGCTCCCTGTAGCCTCGAAAGCAAACCGAAATGCAGCCCATCCTCTGTCAGCAAATGTGATATTTAAAAACTTCCCCAAACCTGACAAAACTTGCTTTTGAAATATGGAAAGCCACTTATTCCCAACACTGAAATGAAGTCATGTGATATACGTACTATTTATTTCAAAGTGGGTAGTTCTGTGTTTTATTTCAAAGTAGGCCTTCATGTGCCAACGTTATCCTTGTGTTTTTACATGATGTTGTCCTTATTTCATGGTGTTTGTAGAGGTTGCAGACTATACCATACTTTACTGTACCAATAATGGTCAGAATGGGGAGTTTTACTTTTCTCATATAAGGACAATTGTGTTATACATTTAATTGACTGATTTCCTTTTGTTACCTCACAAGTAAACGAGTAAGCAGAGCCACACCTTCAGTCCATCATGTGACGCCGTCTAGTGAGTGTTCCCTTTTGACACTTCCATCAACACACACACCATGAGTGTGTGTTTGTGCAACACAAGAAGATTAAGAAGTTCTTATCTCCTCCAGGTTAGTGGTAAGAGCCTGTGTGTGTGTGTGTGTGTGTGTGTAGATGTGTGTGTTATATGTGCAATATGTGTTATATGTGATAACAGCTACGACTGGATAAGCTGTGGCTGGTCCCTCTGGTATGTTTAGATGGACTGTGTGTGTGTGTGTGCGTGTGTGTGTGTGTGTGTGTGTAAACTGTGTGCAAATCAGTTTAACATCTGAAGCACAGAAACCGCAGGCTGACGACGTGACGACGTGATGGCAGACGCAACGCGACACACAAAACAATAAGTGATGTGCGATGAATGACTTGCTCCTCCCGCCTCCTCCTCGCCATCTCACACCGTCTTCCTCTTTATATCTCCTCCCCTCTTCATCCTGTAATCACTCCCCTCTGAATCCTCTTGTATATAATTCAGTAGCAATTCTGTTTCCGCCGCCACTCGCAGGGAGACACAATGAGATATGACATTTCATTTGAGTTTCTCGCCACCCCGCGCCCTCGCTCTGAGAAATAAATAAATATTTCATTAGCAGGCTGAGAGGGAGACAAAATAAAGATGCACGCTCGCACGGCAAAAAAGGGAGGAAAAAAGCCAGTATATAAACACACTTTCATGCTCTCACTCAGGCCTCAGTTGGCACACAGGACCTCAGACATACAGTGTTTTGGTACATGTAGGGACCACTGCAAACATGCTATGTAGACTGATAATGTAATCGCACGCCTGGAAGTAGAGAAGATAGATGGGTAATGAAGATAATGCATCTCCCCCAGTAGCTCCTATCACCCCACCTCTCTCGTTAGACTTCTTTATCATCTCGACGCTTCCCCTCGCTCGCGCGCCTTCCCCTCTCAATCTCTCTCTCAGGTCTTACCTAGAGACTGCCGGCTTTATTGTCTTAATTAAAACAGAGCCCGTTTAATTATTTTAATCCACACTACTGCACAACAGGGACTCCTGAGGAGGGAGAGGGAGGGAGGGAGGCAGGAGTGGGGGGGAGGGGGGGTGTGTATGGTAGCCCTGACATTTCAAATTAAGCTCTACAAGTTCAAAAGCAAGAGTTCTTAGCGTTTTTTTTCCTTCTCATTCATTTCCCCGTTCCTGTCCTCGTCTTTTCCTCCATCTCGCCACGTGACCGGCCTCCTCCTCCTCCTCACTGATCTCCTCCTCCACGCCGTGTGCCTCGACTCCACATCCCTGTGCTCCTTCTTCACCTTCTCTTTCTTCATCCTCCCTCCTCCTGCCTCCTCGTTCCTTCCTCCGCTCCCTCTATACCTTTGAGAGATTAGCAGTTTGAAGAACAGGCCTTTTTCAAGTCGGGGACATCAAAAGAATCTGCGATTATTACAATACCATGTACAGTCAAGTGTGCATCTCAGAAGAGAGGGGAGGACGAAAGGAAAAAAAAGCCTTTCTTATCTTAATACACACCCACGTGCATAAAGATGCCTTCATATACCAAACTATAATTCACACTTGAGGGTGCAATCGCACTGAGCAATCATTTCAATGACTTATTGGAGCTGTGGAGTGTTTGTGTGTCTGCTTTGCTCCGTTTTACCTGTTGAGAATACGACAGGCTCAATCCCGGGGTCAAAGAAAACAAAGGAAAAAGGGTGTGATTCTCACAAATGTATTCAAACGCTGCACAGACTTCAAAAAATGCTCACTAACATTGCAGCGCACAGTTCAGTCCAGAGGCCTGTACGACAAAGCAGGAGAGGGTTTATCGAGCCTACGTTCATACTTCAGTAAATCACCACGGTAACCGATGCCAAAGTTCCTAATAATGATCAAAACTTGTCAACTATTGACCAATCACATCACAGGAAACCCCAAGTCTTCATCCTTCAGAAGCATGAACAGGCTGAGTTTACAGTGAAATGAGAAAAGATATGACTGTGTGACTGTGTCATGGAGGAAATACTGAACGAATAGTTTTAATGAACTGATTCTAATGATTCAGTTAGACTGAAAACAACTGCTTTACCAGTCACGATTCACACGTTTGTGTGTAAAACAAAGTCACGGCAGTTTCATGCAGCCGTGCAGTGATGACTCCGCCCACATTGAGTAAGTACTATTTTGTGGTGGAAAACAAACCTGAACCGTTATTGACGAGTGAAAGATACACATTTTATTTCACCGCAGCACCCTGGCTGATGTGATGACAATATTACTCACCATTATTATTATTATTATTATTATTATTATTATTGTTAATAAGAATAATAATAATAATTAATCCGTCTCACTTCACCTTGACTTTTATCTGCACACGAGCACACAGGTTAACAGTTTGTTAATTAGACAAACTGTTGGATTAATTACACACAATTAATCAAAATTAAAATATTCCTAAGTGTATTTACAGTTCATCTTTAAATAGACCCGTTTCCACTGTTTCTGCTCTACAGTCGAGTGATTACATTGTTTACGGTTCACTTAGAGTATCATCACTTTAAGGCAATTAGCAAGTTTCTTCTCATAATAAAGAACTTTATTCATGGTTCCAGCTATTGTACAGTTTTAACTAGTCATCTGTAACTGATCCAGATCATAACGAGCTTCACAGATTATCCAGAGGACCAATGTTGGATTAAGTCAAACCAGTTGTGATGTGTCGGTCGCAAACGAGCCGGTTCTAAGCGCCGAGTCTTTGTAGCAAGAGCCGACTCTACTGCTGCAGGACTTTATTTTGATGGATACACCACGCGCTTCAAAGACAGCCAGTGTAGCGCTACAGGCCGGGTACAGACAACACAAAGAAGAAGCTGCATGTGGCTGCATTTCAAAGATCAGCGCAGGGTTAGGTTTGGTGCAGGTTCAGTTGTTCATTTAAAAGTTTGAATAAAATGTCAAGAATAAGAGTAACTGGGTATTTTTTGTGACAAAGAAAAATGCATAAAAATAAGGTTTTGATGAAAACACTGCTAAATTAGGCTAAAATAGAAGGTTTGGAGTGAGACTAACGAGCCAAAAAGAACCGAATATTTTAATAATTGGTATTTCCTGGGTTTATTCCTCCTGAGTAAAGGCCGAGGCTGACCACAACATACTTATGTTCATGTCACTGATCACAGGTGTTGCTAATCTTTGGGAAGCAAACCGTTTTTGACTGCGCTCAGAAGACCTGTGTGGGTCCGAACAAATGACCAATTAGCAATCAGTAGTTAGAAACACACAGAGTTAGAAAGTCTACATTTAATATGCTACTCTCACTCAGATGTGGATAATCTAAATTATCTGTACCAGCATGAGGTCTGTGGTCGTAGTCTGAAGATTCCGGATTATATGAGTCTACAATATATGGAATCACAAGGCATCAGTTCTAACTCTTTGTGAAACTTCTGTCCATCTGCATCTGGATATAAACTTTAAAAAGAAAAACGACACGGTAAAGTCTTCCATTACGTCTCTGACATGAAGAAGGTGAAGAGAATAAGAAACAAAGAGGTTTCTCAGGAGTCATCACTAACGCTTAAAACAAACATATTGTACACAGACGCACAAACAAGTGTCAATTCTACGGAGCAGACTTTGTCCGTCTCCATCAGAGAGAGGAGTGGTTTTTCCCCTGTGGACCACGGAGTGAGGGAGATGTAAGGAGGGGAGGAGAGAGAGGGAGGGAGGGGAGGCAACGCCAGGAGAACCAGAGTCAGATGGGAAATGGCAGAAGATGGAGGGGGCAAGAGAAGCACAGAGGATACATTACATAATTTGTGTTTCCTGTCCTGTCCTCCTTCCTATTCGCCATCTGATTACTCTGACCTTGATGCAGCTGCAACTCTGCCTGCTCCTGTTGAACTCTGGGTAATGAAGCCAGCGCTGGCAAATAGAGAAATAAACACCTGGCTCCCAGGGAATGGTAATAAGCTTTCTCTCTCTCTGTGTGTGTGATCTTTATCTCTGCTTCATGCCCATTCACGTTTCTCCTGTCCTCCTCCCTTTGTCATCCTCTATCTCGCTCGCTCACTTACTTTTTTCCTCCCTCCCCTCTCTCGCTCTCTCTCTCCCTCCTGCCTCCTCCCCCGCTCTATCTGTTCTGGCAGGGAGTCTAAACTGCCCAGATTTCCAGTTTACCTTCTGATTAAGGAGTGAGTTGAGCGTTTCTCTTCTCTCCATCTCCCTCCTCCGCTCCATCCCTCATTCATGTGCTGCCACGGTAACTAGCCTATTATCTGACAGTTCCACTCCACTGACCTGCCCAATAACAGCTTTCACATCCCTATAAATGCCCCGGAGAGAGCAAGAGAAAGACACAGGAAAGGAGGAGAAAAAAAAAGAAAAGGAAAGTGTGTAGTCCTATGTGTGTGTGTGTGTGTGTGTGTATGGCTGGTGCGTGCACGTGTGCATCGGCGTATAAACCCTGGAGATTGCCCCGTGTTATAAACATTTACGCCAGGCTAACAGATCATCTCCGAGATCCGGGATTGGTCTGACTCCCCGTGTCCCCCCGGCGAATTGAAAGCCCGAGATTAGTGAGATGATAGCTTTTCAGATTGGGAAGGAAACACAGAAATGAGTTTCACCGGGTGAGTTTACGGAGGTTAGATTGGAACAGTTAAACGGCGGATAAATTGATGGTTCTCTCATTGTCTCTCCCCCAGTGTAGTTGCTAAATCTATTAACCGTCAACGACCCATTGTGGCTGCAACAGAAAGGAAACAAGGCGAGCAGGGGGGTGATGGGAGGAGAGCTGAGAATAAGAGACCTCTGGTGTTAAAATACACTCTTTTCTACGCTCCCTGTACTTACATTCAAGCCATCGCATTGACTACAACCGCGCGAGCAGCCGTATCATACGCTGCATGTTAACAAGCCTATAATGACGATGATATCATGCTCATCTTCAGGAGTGTCGCTGCGGGATGTTTCAGGAAGATGCTTCACCTCTCGTTCTCTAATCCAAGAGGGTTAACGCGAGCAAGTGCAGCTGCCTTCAGCGAACTCCTGAAGACGACTCTGACACGGGCGACTGAGAACCCTCGCAAGACGTAGCTTTACTAATATGTAGCAGATTTAGGTTGGACGGTGCCTATAAGCTGCAGTCAGTAGACGGAGGCAGCCATGCAGTGTTTATACACCTGGGAGGGGTGTTAAAGGTAGGGTGCGAGATCATTTTCTGGAGGATATTTACCTGTATTGCTTAAAATCCTCTTCACTACACAATCGTATCCAAATCATTAAAGCATTGTCACAAAAAATGTAAGATGTCAGTCACCTGTGGAGCAGACAAGTTTGTAAAAACGGCCCGAATAAATGAATTGGATTGTGATGCATCAATCAAACTACCATCTGCTGCCACAACCCCCATGCACATACCCCTCTTCATGCACATGACATGATCAGAAGACAACGTCCAGAGCTTATGCTAGCTTACTAAATCCAACGAGACAGTTGCAGCAACGTTATGGCAGAAAATGCAAAGGAAAGATGGTTTTTGGGGAACGCTACTGCCAAGAAAAAGGCCAGAGTGAACATGGCAACAACTGAAAGTGATGCCATGGTGGCTCCGTTTCTACTGGACCAGTAGCTTAACTTTATGTCCTTGCGATCTTTCGAGAGTATTTGTTTTTTGTTTGTTTTGTTCTTTTTCTGGCATCAAAAAGTTAGCGTTAGCTGCGCAGCGCTCGTGAATCTGTGTTCATTGCGCGATCCTGTTCCTGGGAAGTCTGAAGAAAGTGGGGCTTGGACCTCTGAATTCATGACGTAGCCTGCTCTAACAGTTTTTCCAGGATCTCCAACCCTTCCTTTAAGGCAAGGTTTAGGCAAAGCAGGGTCATCCACCGCAGGCAAAACGATACGTTTCGTCATATTTGTCCAAATAATTGTGACGACAACGACTGCTCATGCTCCCGTTAGGAAAATAGCTGTGTCACCAACAGTCAAGGCTGCATCCTCCAAGTGTGAGAGACCAACAAGTACAATAATTCCCCTTAAATCTCCTGAGTTCCATGAGAAACAAGCAGAACTCCTTTCTGCACAGATTACTGATTTGGAACTTGTACAAAACTGTATTTATGCAAACCTTTAAGTTTAACATCATGTACTGAAGGTCAGCTGTTCAACTAACGCAGTCAACTCTATAATTAGTCTTAATTATTCACAGCAGATGATTTTTGGCAGACAAAAACAGGTTTGATCAGGAAAAATCAACGTTTCTTGCTAAATGTTTAACCCACAACTGTAGATTCTTCAGAAGTAATTAAAATTTTCATTTAAATGATATGAAGTTGTGAGTCCCTGTCAATATACAGTATATAATAAAAACAATAACTATATCTCCTTTTTGAATTATTATTTTAGAGTTCAGTTCATTTATTTATTCATCTGTGTTCGTCTCCAGGTTCCATCAAACCTGTTGTCGTGTTGTGACACACACACACACACACACACTGTGTTGTGTGGTTGTGTAATTTAGGATCTTTACCGTCACAAACAAGCATTCGTCGGCTGGATTTGAAGACGCCGACATGTCATGTGACAATTGGTACGGCACACGTCGCGGTGCTGTGACGCATTTTGGCAACATCTGGACGACGAAAGCACAAGAGGATACAGCTGTTGACTATTGGGACACAGCTAATTATGTGGGTTCAGGCACGCATGCGTGGAACACTAGACCACCACAGACCCACCCATTAAAGTAAGAAAGTGAGCAAATACATTAAGAAAACATTAAGTAGTGACAATTTAGTGACAACCACCTTAAATGTTGTGATTGGCGACCTCAATAATGACACCATCGTCACATACCTCTAGCAAGGCCATTAAGTTGTTGTCAAATGCAGTTTGTCAGTCTGGAGGTCGGGTTGTGTTCAGTCGGATTTGACGTACAGGCCCCATAAGTCTCTAGAAACGCCGTAAAGCTGATCAATTCATGAGATCTGTGCCAATTCTTCCCTCTAATTCTATCAAATGTACGTTGCTCGGCTCAAAACTTGTCCCAGAAATATCCAAAGAGACATAAAACGTCTCAAAAAGTCATTTTTAATGATTATGAAGCAATTGTTTTAGACAAATTGAATCTTGACATTTATGTTCCTAAATGTACTTCAATCCAGTCAATAGTTGATGAGACAATTTGCTCTGAATGTCAACCTCATGGACGTGCTCGCCAAAGAATTTATGGTTTATATCCTCTGGGGCACGTTTCATGGCAATCCATAAAGGTTGAGCTGTTTGATATAGCTGGGGGAAAAAAAAATACTTTTGATTTTGAGACCGTGTACTTAAAAACTCATGCTCATCTTGAACTTAATTTGATTATTAATCAAAGAAAGTGTAATTCTTACAAGATATGCACAAAATACACACAAGTCCAGATATTTTCCAGTGCTGGATCACAAGACATTTTCAGGAATTTTTCCTGCCAGTCTAAAGCCTTTGTTACATTTATAGAAAAAGACTGAGGCTCCGCCCATCGCCTGAAAGTTCTGTAAACGTAACCAAACACACAACTCAGCTGCGTTTTATAGTCATTATGTAAATACACAAACACAAAATATCAACTGGACATTTTCCAGAATGAATGTGTGAAGATAACGACAGAGTCGCTTACATGTTTAGTGCCATTCGTTCCTTAATTTCTTTTTTAGCCGTAAAATGCTTAAATGTTGTGTTATTAATTAAAAACACTTGTTGTTTGTTTCAGTCCTGAAAGAGTTGGCGACACACCGTGACAATTTCCACTGATGCTGCTGTTGCTTCAGAGCTGAGAACAGGAATTTAGGGAAGAATTTACTCTGTGTGTGTGTGTGTGTGTGTGTGTGTGTGTGTGTGTGTGTGTGTGTGTGTGTGTGTGTGTGTGTGAGGAAACGGAAGAGCAGGAGAGCACAGAGCATGATGTCTGGGATGTTTTCGAGACGCTCTGAGATGAAAAAGGTGAGAAGGGCCACAGGAATGGTTTCCCATGATCTTGCTTGACCTGACCTGGGTCGGCCTAGACTCGCTTGGTGGTAGCTGTGTGTGTTTGTGTGTGTTGGGGGTGTCAGTTTTTGGTCTGGCTCCGTCTCAGTAAATGGTGTTTCTCATCGGCAGAGGTTAGAATCTCCCTTCGCCTTCACACGTGCACAAACATTGGCTGTGACACATTTCAACATTTCATTATTGATTATTCTTATATTTCCAACCATGCACAATTTGAGGCATTATTAAATAGATTTGAATAGACTGAGATTAAGAAAAACGGGTTAAAATGAGTATTATTAATCCTTAATTGGTCCAGAATAAGGTTTTAACGACCTGTAAAAATCACAAATAAACCTGCAATCCAACAAATATACAGCACAAATGTTAACTATACAGGAATTTAAGAATTTTAGTCTCCAGCATGAATCCCCTAATATCGTTTCCATTTCCTTTGTAATCAATACAGGCCTTAGATAAATACCAGCTAATTTGAACCAAAAATAAGAAAATATGCTGAATAGACAAAAGAAAGCGTCACCAGTTTAATGCAAAATCAGCTGTCTGGTGTGACTGGTGAATGTGCTAAAGAGGCAAAGCTATCCCATAATGAATTCTGAACCAATCACGCATCAATTTAATCCAAGGAGTTTCCAGCATCCTTCTTTGTAATTGGTGATCGTGTAAACCAGAGTCCCTCGAGACCTCCGTCTTCCTGTCCGTCCCTCGCTCCCTCTCATCGTCTCCTCTTCTTCTCTATCGGTGCAGTCGCTGAACACGACCCGTCATCATCTTAGTTGTATTTTGCGTCTCACATTAGCTACCTCTCAGTAATTCCCCCATTTTCAAAACGGAGCATTTGTCTTTCCTCCACTCTCACTCTCCTTACTTTTCCTTTTCCCCTCGTTCTCTTTCCTACTTATTTGTCTCTCCCATGTCTACCCATTTCTCTTCAGTGGGAGTCATTGAGTGTGTAATCGCTTGGTTACGGTGTGTCAAGTCTGTGTCTGAACCCACCATCTGTCCTCTAGGCTTCCGTCTGGAACTGCACGCACACACGGACCCACACACACACACACACACACACACACACACACGCACACGCACAGTTGGGCCAAGCTCATTCACACCACGATATGATGACAGCTGTATCACCCACCTATTGACATGAGCTGTCACAGGGGCAGTGAGTAACATAACACATGATGACATATCCCACATACACACAGACACACCCAGGTGGGGAACACTGGACACAAGCTTTGTTATAAGATATGATTGTCTGACATATTGGATTCCAAAGAAACATGTGAATATGTGTCGTCACCATTTGACCCTACCACTTAGCCCTACCCCTCCATTTTGCATGAGTTTTGGGGGGCAAACAGAAAGTACAACTGCTACGGAGCTCATTGGTATTTTTGTAGCTTTAGGCCACGTCCAGATGGAATCGGCACAAAACGTAAACAATCTGTTTCTTTGATGTTTTCAAAAAGTTCCCCCGTAAAGTCGGCATCGATTCAGGGGGTTCCGTGTGGACGGAGATACTCAAGACGCTGTAGAACATATGACAGGACTGTAAGTTGCGCTGTTAACGTTACACCAAAAACAGAGAAGAAGACGTAAACGTTACAGATAAAATAACAGATAACAGAAACGGAGACAGAACGCACCGAGCGAGAGGAAGGAAAGGGAAATAATGTCTGTTTGTTTATGTTTACGGTTGACTTACTGTCTTTACAGAAGGAAATGCACAATTCTGCCGTACGAGTGAGATCCATCTAACTGTATTTACTGTGGGCAGAGAGTCAGGCACACACACACACACAAAGAAGCACTGAGCGCAGCGCACACACACACATAAACAGAGTCACAGCTGTGGATGTGCAGGGCACATTGCGTGTGGAACAATCACTCATCTGTTTATTCAAGTAAAAATAGTTTTTTTTCCCCCTGTGTGTGAACATGTTGTAGTGAAAACTAGCATCTTTTCAGACTGACTTTAGTTACTTTTCATTGTCAGTAGTTGGTAACACTGTCAAATAATCTCCAAACACAAGACAATGAATGAGAGCTGGGAATATGATGCTATCGTTTTTGGAACGGAACGCCTCTCCCTTCAAAAAAAAAAATCTGTGTGTTCACCTAAACCCGTCACTTATCACACATTTAGTTGCCTTAAATTAGCATGACAAGACATCTTGCTGTGAATAACCATTGAGAGAAAGGCTCATGTGATTACTGCATGAGGATTTGTTGACTTTCAGCAACATCAATATTAATGCGTGTGTCATTTTCGCTACAGCTTGTGCCACACGGTGAAAAGAAGCAGCATTGGAAGGCCTTCACACAGTATGTCATTGTAAGACAAGACAAGCCAATCTGTAGCGCACAGCAAACAACTCCCTCTGTCTTACTTCGACTACTGAACCAGATCAACTTCTCATTATAAAATAAGGAAGCACAAGTCAGGCAACAAAGGGGCAAACACATTTGAGAAACATCGTAGAATACTCAACTAACCCTCTCAGTGTGTTGTCATTGGTTTTAATCTTACCTTTTTTCTGGTCTTCAGCCAAAGGTTTGTGTGGAGGTTTCCATGTGCATTTATACTTCCTGGTTGTACCACGTTTAAGGAGCACGGGGGGGAGTGTATGATGTGTCTATCAAGACAAAACTTGTTTTTGTCCAAAAAGTTACGGAAATATTTGATCAATAACTGCACAGGGATTTATGAGCAAAATGGTACAAAATGTAGATACTCCTTTAGTCCAAGTGTGCGTTTATATGTATTGTTTAGTTTCAGTGAAATCCCCTTTCAGTGGTTTAGGCCGCTATTACCTGTAGGTCAGTGGTGATGAGAGGTGTTCACTAAATGGTTTACCATGTGCTGTATTTTAGATGTTAGAGGTCTGATCTTTTATTTTGGGAAAACTTAACACAAACTAGTTATTTACAATTTGCTGCATGCTAAAATAGTGTATTAACATTTTTAAATTAAAAAACCCCAGGAAGTTGTATGTAAAAAAAACACTGTAGTTGTACATGAACACCAGATTTGTTTGTCTCAATGTCCAAAAACAGGCCAAAAAATGGAAACTAAGTACAGGCATTTTTCCAACTCTCAACTTTCCGGTGACAAAGAAGCTACTTTGCCGACTTCCTGCAACATTGCGAGTGAAATTACCGTAATAACCACATGTTGGCTTTGACTTGCAACTTCTCAGCTTTTCAGAAACATAATCACGGTAATGCAAAGTGCGTTACGCTTGGTGTTAAAGGGTTAAATGAACCGGGGACCAATGAGCATCGAGTTCAACAGTTCAGTAGGGGGTGGGTAATAATAGCTTAAAATTGTATCACAATATCGCATTCCATAAGATATTCATGGTGACATTTCACAAGATTTCAAAGTAAAAGTGTTCCTTTTGATACAGAATAAGGTATACTTCACAATAAAAGCATATTTACGATTCAAAATAGATCTGTAAATAACAAAAACAGAAATAAAATAGTAAATAATAACACATGAGAGTACAATATTACAACATATTTCAACTCGAGTGACTGAAGCAAACATACGATTAGTCTGTGACCTTTCTAGCTTTACCAACTTCCTTCCAGCCGCTGTTTACCTTTTAACAGAATGAGAAATTACCGGCTGACAGATTAATTGACAAAAACATCATCTCACTGCATGTGTGTTTAAGATGAGACAAGAGTGGACAAACAGTGAATCAACAACTATTAACCTCTGTGTGTCCATCTGTGTCTGTACAAGTGTGCTGTGAAGACGTCACGAGAGACGAGTCAGGAAGTGCTGCCGTTTTAAACAAATATCCCAAAGAACAAAAGAAAAGAAAAGGCAACAAGAGAGAACACAATAAAATTGTTCTTGCTACACAGTGACACAGTTTGAGGAAATGTGCATAGAAAACCAATTATACCTCATCGCGGCTGCACGGGAGTAGAGAAGCATCAGTGCATGAAATAGTCTATTATGATAAGAATTAAAATAGTCTATCAAGATCAGATGTGGAATAGTACGGTGTGATAAGAACTAAACAGGCAGAATGTGAATGTGGTACACAATCGCAGCCTCTGATATTATGTGCCCCAGGTTTTACACAAGTGGAAATGCCTGTCAGCGAGTCCCATTTAAAACAGTTCACACACAAGCTTTGATCACATTAGCTGAGAAGAGAGGCATAACTTTTGCTGTTGAGTTAGTTTGTGCCACTTTCACTTCACCGAAGAGAGAGAAAAGCAAGAAAAAAATAAGTCAACTAAGTAGGTTGTTCCAAATCCACCCACACCGACATTTTATAAAGGCTAAATTCATACTAGACAAGTGTTTTAGCTGCATCCACGTGTTTATTTTTAAAAATACAACAAATAAATGTCAAAATTAGACTGAAACTGTTACTGAGGCTTTTCCTTCACAGCTAAGTCACAAACATAGACTGTGCATGAAAAGTGGATGTAGTCCTCTAGTTTGCTGGCTGAGGATAAACCTGGAAGTAAGAATATATTAAATAACCACATAAAGAACCCAGTTTGAATAAAAATCTGTGGCTTACTTCTTAATTTATAACATCAGTTAATGGCCTTAATCACTGGTTTTGTGTCATCTTCAAAAACTAATTTGTAGATTATGATCCCAGATTGGACAAATTGGACACTCCATATTGACCATAGGTGTGATTGTGAGAGTGGATCGCCCCATGAGAGCGGCACGGTGACCCCCGTGATCCTCACGTGGAGGATAAAGCCGTAGAAGATGGATGGATTAGGATCCCAGTCAGAGGAAAAGAGATGATCGAAAAAAACATGGCGTATATTAGTGGACACCAGTGTGATTGACAGCTAGTATCATCCATTAGGATGTGAATTTCCGGTTACTACCGTTACCGTTACACTACCATCTGCCACTTGGCCCTAACTGATCTCCATTTCTGTGTGTAGACCAAGGGTCTCTAACTCAAATGACCTGGGGACCACATGAACTTTAAGTGTGGGGGGAAAAAAAATGGCAAAAACATTTGTGACGAAATTTCACATCATTTCAAAATGAACGGGGTTGTTTTGATGCGTAATGATATGTAATTCACATTAAAAATAAACTGAAAATGAATAGGTAGAGGTGTAACTTTAAGGGTGGTGGCGAATTTTAAAATGAAAACGTAGTGACATGAGTGTAGCAAAAAAAAAAAGACCATGATGCAAGAGAAACACATTTGCATCTCGTCTTCATTTACACAGTAAATGAAAATAAATATGCGATATAATCACATGAGATAAAAGATTTGGCCCCTCAGGTCAGACTCATTTTGGTGAAAAATGGTCCCTGTCACTGATAGAGTTTATCACATATTGCATTAGATCTTTGATAGTGATACAGCAGCATTTTACCGTTGTACCTGGTTGAGGCGGAGCTACTTCATATACAGTTATCTCATTTTGTGCAGTGGTTCCCAATCTGTGGGTCAGCCCCC